>NW_005361573.1:1701601-1711821 GCF_000412655.1 Myotis brandtii
CCAATAAAAATAACGTACATCATGAAGCACTTAACAGAGTGCTGAGCTCATGGTCAACACTTCAAAGTCAGTGGCATCCCTATTAACCTCCACTCCCAACTAGCGTTAAGGTGGGAAGAAGTGAGCATCTGTCCTGTCTGGGGGGACTTGCAAAGGGAGGTCAGTGTCAGGGTCATATTGCGGAAGGTCAGGAATACAGCTCCCGCGAGCTGAAAGTGGACAGCTGCCAAGTCAGCGAGCATCCTATGCGGCCTTGTTCGGGGTGGGTGTCTCCAGGCATGAATGTGAGGGCTGTTTTCTAGGCTCACAATTCTGCTCCCTGATCCTCCCAGCTCATTGCTGGTGGGAAAGCCTTTGTGCAGTTCACTTGCCTCGGCTAGGAGGCCGCCTGTGGAGCCAGCCCGTGCAGACCAGCCCTGAAGGACACTTTGCTGAGAGCGTAGGGAGCACTAGGCTTAGCACAGAGGCCTCTCCCACTGCCCAGTTGCCTCTGGCCTAGGGATATAAAGGCATCGTAAGGCGTTAGTACCTAAGGCCCAGCATCTGCATTTGCAGGTTTGCCCTCTGCTCCTCCTGGGAGCCTGGTGAGTGCTTCAGGAAGTCTGTGCCAATCCCCAGCAGCTCCCCCCACCATCCCCGAGAGGCCTGGAGACAGACCCACAATCCCCTCGGACGTATAAATATCAGAAGGCTTGGTATTTCACAGTCTGAGAGGTGTCCCTAACGAAGAAGATGGCCAACCCATACCTTCCATCTCCTTGTACATGGATGAGAAACAGCCCTCACGTTCATGCCTGGAGACACCCACCCCGAACAAGGCCCTATAGGATGCTCACTGACTTTTCTGTGGGTTTTGTAAACCTGGGCCAACTTGAGAAATGAGTGCTGACCACCGAGAATAACTTTTGCCATGATGGTGGGGACTAGGCTTGTCTCTGTCTTTCTAAATGATCTCGCAATCCATCTAGACTCCCAATCACTGGGGAAGAGTCCCGGGCTGCCCCTTCATGTCTGTCAGTCACCAGGATCCTTCCAGAGGCAGACAGGGAAGAGTGACCTCTGGCAGGTGTCCAAGCTCCCAGTGTTCATTCAACACAGGGGCAGGCATGGTGCTAGACGCTGGACTCCAATGGAAGCAAAATAGACAGAGCCCCTACCCTCATGGGGTCAAATGAGACAAATGAACAGTAATCCTATGATTTAAAATCGCTGTAAAGTTACACCTGGGAGATCCATGGGGCTGTAAGAGCACACGAGGCGGGTTTGAGATCAAGGAAGTGATGGGGAAACTGAAGCCTCGCGGAGGATTGGGAGGGGATGGGAAAGAGGAGGGGAGCCGAGGGAGAGAGTTCCATGCAAAGGCCTACCAGTATTGTCTCAGTAATCCTTCTCCCGCCCTCCCTGCTCACAAAGCAAGATAGGAAAATAAATGAGCAAAGATAAAAATGAGGAGAGTGAGCAAAAAGGTGGAAAAGGGGGAAATGAATAGCAGACTAGGTGAAGAGTGAGAAGCAGATAAGCGGTGGGGTATTAAGGGGTGAGAGGGAGGTGTGGATAAAAAAATAACCAAGGCATTCGGGGGACAGGGAGATAAACTAACACGTGAATGAACGGAGTGTGTGAGAGGCCAACTGAGAGGGAGGAGAGCCCCACATGAATGAAAAGTAGGTTTCCTCCATGAAAGCATTTTCCCAAAATGGCCAAAGGGCTCTTGTTTTAAATATGTTTTTTATTGAGTTTTAGAGAAAGAGAGGAAGGGAGATAGAAACATCAATGGGCTGCCTCCTGCACGCCCCCGACTGGGGATTGAGCCTGCAACCCCCACTTCAGTTGGGCATGTCAGGCATGTGTCCTGACCAGGAACTGGCCACCTCTCAGTGCAACCAACTGAGCCACACTTGCCAGGGCTAAATTAAGGACTTTGTAATTTATGGTGGCTGGAGAAGACCCTTCAGGGGAGGTGATGTTTATGCTGACATCTGAATTCTGAGGAGGGGCAGCCACGGGGAGAGGGACCAGGTAGTGCAGATGGGCCCCATCTGGATTCCTCCCACCTGCGAGGGTAATCTGGCTTTTCCCCTGCAGTGACTGTCTGCAGCTTTGCTGATCTGGGGGGAGTGGCTGGGACCCTGAGAAGAACAGGCATTTAACCTCCAGGCAGCACTCAGAGTCTTAGAAAACCCCCCGGGGAGTTTATCACATCTAAGACCTTGATAACATCTGTATTAGAAACAAGAATCCAACCAGACTGCCTGTGAAAGATTAGCTTTAGTTCTTTCAGGAGAATAAATGGCTTATACCAACTCCGGCCCGCTTTATCGGCGTGTACCTGCCAGCCAGCCACCCTCGCTCCCCATCAAGATGGCCACTCGAGGAATCCGGGAATGAGCCTGTCATTCCCAATTCAGCCGAGCTAAAAAGTCTTTTGTAAGCATTCACTCTGCCCAGGTCGGGGTGGAGAGCTGTGGGAGGGGGACCAGGAGAGAAGGTGCAGCTTCGACTTTTGAAAAGCATTCGGCCCTCTTTATCCACAGGTTCTGTATCCGCGGGTTCAACCACCTGTGGATCAGGTCTATGGTGATGCGTCAGTACTGAACATGTACAGACATTTTTCTTGTCATTATCCCTAAACAATACAGTATAACAACTATTTACATAGCATTCACAATGTGTTAGGTGCTATAAGTAATCTAGAGATGATTTAAAGTATACGGGAGGATGTGTGTAGGTTACATGCAAATACTACGCCATTTTATATAAGGGACTTGAGCATCTATAGATTCTGGTATCCAAGGGAGGTTCTGGAACCAGTCCCCAAGGATACTGAAGGATAGCTCTATACACAGGCTTATAGCAGATTTCCTTACATATCCATTCATGCAACTGGTGGCACCTATGCTAGGCACTGAGGATGGAGAAGGAAAAGACACAGCCCCTAGCTCACATGGTGTGAATCAGTGTGAGAAGTGATCCGGGATCAGGGAGTTGTTAACCCAGCCCAAGAACCCAAAAAGGCTTCCTGGAAGAGGTGATTCCTGAATTGGTTGAAGAGGAGGAGTTAGCAATTAACCAGGTGAAGAAGAGAGGGGGAAAGCATCAGCATGAACCAAAGCACAGATAGTGCAGCATGTTTATGAGAATAAAAAGGGGACTGTGTTAAGGCCATTGTACTAATTATCTCATTTACACTACAACTACCTTCTGAAGTAGACACTACTATTTTTTTTCTATTTTAAATGAGGAAACTTGGGTACAAGGACATGACATACAGCTATTAAACCCAGGCAGTCTGGCTGTTGGACTGATAGAACTAACCACTATGCTTATATTACATTTATCTAGCTATTTATATATAATTCTGTACAGTTGGGTTATTGAATTATAAAGGATCTGGTGTGAGACTCAGGGGTAGTGCAGAATTGAAGGGCCTTTATTACACAATGTATAAACCAGTTAAACCACCTGAGGGTAAAGTCTGAAGGATTTTAAGCAAAGGAGTGTTATGGCATATTTGAATTTTAGAAAAACTGCCATGAAAGGAGAATTTTTGGAGGGAGAAACAAGAATGAGAGCAACCAGTGAGGAGGCTGTGATAATTATACAGGCAAAAGATGATGAAACTTGGTCCAGTGGGTGTGGTTGGGCAGGGGTGGAGGGATTGGCGAAGTTGAGAAAATGAATCATAGACTTTGTGATTGATTGAATATGGAGGGAGCAGAAATGAAAGACTTCCCAATTCCTGGCTTGAGATAGGGCTACCACAATAGCTGAAGTGAGAAGAAAATTATATTTTTGTCCCAAGAGAGACAAAAGAGTTTTGGTTGTGGGGATGAAATTGCTGGCACCAAGGGGTACAGGATCATAATTGTTGATATCTCCCTCTATTCTTGACAATCTTGGAAAGGACTGGGGACAGATCTCCTATGTCTACAGTAATGATGGTCAAAATAGAGTTTTTGCCTTGAAGGGTGGTCTGAGGTACAGGTAAAGGTGAGGGAACCCATGGGCTCACAGCAGTAAGTCTACTCTGTTCTAAGAAAGACCAAAAGCATAGATTTATAGCAGCGAGGGAAAGGCAGAAACTGAGTGAAAAGAATGGGACAGCAGAACAGAGCATGGCAAAAAATATATACATATCAGAGTCAGGAGGGAAGACTGGACTTAGAGAGGTACATAGAAGTGTCTTAACTCAGAGAGAGGAGCTCTTAAGGGCACAATATCCACTACAGGAATAGCTCCTGTATTTAGAAAAGGTGCCCACATGAGCTGCTGTCCGTTGTCCTGAAATATCAGTATTCTACAGGGTACGTACACAAGGTAACCTTCTAATCCTGGAACGCCGATCATGTCTGTCATATATCTCCTTGTGCTCATAGTTTCTCTTAACTTCTTGATGAAAAGTTTGTGATTTCTGTGCTATTGAAGAAAAAACAATGAGCCATGACTTATGCATGGGCAAGTAGGCATCTAATTTTATGAATGTTTGATTATGTTTCAAACAGTTACAAAATGCCCCCACTCCCCACCCCGGGAACTTCTGTGGGAAACTCATCCCCTCCCCCATATCGTGATTTATCATCCTTTGAGATCTAAATGGGGATTTAAATATACACAGTGCAAAGAACATCAGTTGGAGGCATGTATGTGGTATATTCATAAAAAAAACAACAACACTTATTGAGCACTTATTCTGCAAGGAATCAGGAAGCCGGGGGTATGGAGATGATTCAGCTCCCTGCCCCCATGAAACGTATAATCTGATGGGGAAGGCAGACATTAAACAAATAGTTACAGGTGAAATGGATGTTATCCATGGGGCTAGGTAGTGTGAATAAAAAAAGGGGAGTTGAGGTCGTATGGAAGGTAACCTCACAGGGTGATCTGGCCATAAATTCCTAAATGGACAGGTCACGGTGGGTAGTCATGCCTCAGGCATATAACTGTTTAGTGAACGGTTTATCTTTGCCTTAAGCAAGCCCTGTCCGTTGTTGGTGTGCATCTAGGTTAACACACCTTTCAGGGATCCGTAACCACCCTCAAGAGAGCATATGATCTTGTTAACTGTCCTGTAATCACATCCCTGAGCTGCTTCCTCCATTTAATTTTCCCTACATTCCCTCCTTAGTTTCAAATGTATAAAAGAAGCTGCAAAACTATTATCCTCTGGAGCATTTGAGGCCGTGCTTCCTGGCCTATGTCGTGGGTTTGGCTCAGATAAACTCATAAAAATTCTCTGCATGTTTGGACGTTTCTTACACTGACAGTAGCATGTGCCTACGAAGCGTACAGTACTCCCTGCTGTAAGCATACCAAGTTGGCGAAAGTGAGGCCCCTTCTTTCAGAGACTATAGTTGGGATGGTGGGGTAGACACAGATAAAACGGGTTAAAATGACAAAAAAAGAGTGTCTCAGACTAAACAGATACAGGTATTTCTGAGGAGTCCATTGGAACTGGGGTGGTTGGGGGTGGCTTTGAGGAAGAGGTGGAATTGATCAAGGAGAAACAGCAGAGGGAGCCAGGGGAGTTCCAGGGTGTCCCAGGGTGGGGAAGAGCCAGCCTAAATGGTTCGGAGTCAGAGGAGGATAAAATCGGGGAGCTTTGTTTGGACCAGCCCTGGAGGGTCTTGAAAGCCTAGTGAAACCCTTCGGATTTTCTCCAGGGGAGGGAGCTGGATTGTACTAAGAATGAAAGAGAAAGTCCAGGAATAGTAACCTGGTCACCAAGGAATCCACCATCCATCTAGGGGAGAGGAGGAACGTGTGTGGTAGATATGAGATTCAGCTAAATGTCAGGAGTGAGGGTGGAGGAGGAAGGGAAATGTATAATGTAGATGTGGCAAAAGGAACCAGGAGGCGCTATGCACACTCAGTCATTCATTCATTTATTCAAGTATTTGTTCAGCCTTTCGGATGTGCCTGTCTCAGAGCTGTTGGTACTAAATTGGTAAAGACAGATATTATCCTTACACTCAAGCTTCCCTCCTGAGGGGAAGGACAAGGGTTGAAGAAGTAATTAGAAGCTCAGGGAGCTCAGGGAGCACGAAATGGGGACTGACCTAGCCTAGAAATCTGCGAGGTGATGTTTAAGCAAACAGCCTGAATGCTGCGTGAGAAAGGGCGAGATGGAGGCAAGGTGCGTGCACAGTGCGATAGGAGGCTGCTGAAAGCCCAAGATATGAAGCCCAAGTTATTTGCTATGAGAAGGCTCAGTCTCTCGAGAGAGACCAGCCTGAGGTCACTAGAACCCAAAAGCAATAAAAACAATGAGGGGATGGTTTTGAGGGCATGGTTTGAGCATAAAACAGAGAACTTTGGTTCCTTTAAAATCCACAGAATGACTAGTCAGTCTCATATTTTAGAGCTTTTACACCTGTCTTCTCTTCCCTCCAGTGTTTCTCCACTAGAGTGACTACCATTCAGTCTCAGACCTAAAGTCTCTTCCAGGAAGCCTTCAAGAACACCCAGCCCTGATCCCCCTAAACTCTTAGGGGAAGGACTCGAAACCAAGCACTACTTCCCAGCTGCCCATGGTCTACTGGGTGCCAGACACCCTATTAGCCCATTGCTTGGTCTCATCCTCACAACCACTGAGGAAGTGGGCATTAGACTGATACCATAGTCACCGCAGAGTCCTCGGGCCCGGATTCCCAGTCCCACTCTCCTCCCTGAGCCCCGTTGTCCTGCCAGGGCACAGATCAAGGTTAAGGGAAACAGGCATGTCAATCACTTAGCACCGTGCCTGCGCATCCATGTCTCCGAGTCACCAGATGATGAACCAAGACCCAGGTCAGTGCAATAAGGCAGCCAAGGTCACTTGATGAGTAAGTGGCAGACCCTGGGTTTGAACCCAGGTCTCCCTGACTCCAGAAGCACCTTCTCTCCACCTCCTGCATGGATATCCCTTCACCGTCTTAACCGTGCACTTGAACACAGACTGTTTGTTTAACTCTGCACAAATGCTATCTCACTTACTCTTCCCAACAACCACCCGAGATAGCCAGCTTCCCCTTCCTGCAGTGGCCTACATGGTAAATGACCACTCGGATCCTCCTCCCCAAACTAGTCCTTGCTCAGCACTTCCCTTCTTAGGAAAGTCTCCACTCCACCTGGTTGTTCAAGCAGAAACCTGGGCATCATCCTTGACACCTCCTCCCCTTTCAACCCATCCCCTCTCCACATCCAGTCCACTCACTGCCAAGACCTCTTAGCTCTAAGCTGATCTGTCCTAAATTGTATTTGCCTTTCAGCCTCCACTGCTAGCTAAGCCTCATCTTCCTTTTGCTTTTACCCTTGCCCCCTTCCTAAGCTCCCGCCAGAAGTAGAGTGATCTTTGCAAATTTAGTAATGTCACCCCTGTCCCCTGTTTAAACGCCCACATTGTTTTTGAGATAACTCGGAATCCTTCAGCAGGGACAGCTAAGATGACCTTAGGCCAGTGATGGCGAACCTTTTGAGCTCGGCGTGTCAGCATTTTGAAAAACCCTAACTTAACTCTGGTGCCGTGTCACATACAGAAATTTTTTGATATTTGCAACCATAGCAAAACAAAGACTTACGTTTTTGATATTTATTTTATATATTTAAATGCCATTTAACAAAGAAAAATCAACTAAAAAAAATGAGTTCGCGTGACACCTCTGACACGCGTGTTCTAGGTTCGCCATCACTGCCTTAGGCCACCTCTCAGATCAAGGATTCCAATCTCAAAATGTACTGCTAGTAACACAAAGAATAAACTCAAGGTCATTTCAGTTCTGGATTCTTGTCAGACTCTAGTGCTGCATTTATTTACTCAGGCAAGCACCACAGGGGAGGATGTTCATCTTTGGTGACTGCGAGAGCACAGAGGTTGACAACAGAGCACAGATGTTGTCAGGACTTGCTGGGAGGAGCCACCAGGAGCAGGAATAGCAGTTATCTAGGAGTTGGGCTCTTGAATTTGTGTCTGATCTTATCCCTTTCCAGCTGTGTGACCTCAGACAAGGCACTTAACCTCTCTGAGCTTTAGTTCTGTTTATTTTAAACACAAATGAGGAAAGTGAATGAAACAAGCTGTACAATCTCTGGAGTTTAACCCCCAAATGGGGCATTAGATTGAGCCACATACAATCACCAATACTTTACCTTTCTCTGCTTTTCACTACTGAAATGGTAACGTCATATATTCATCCTTCAAACCAGAAGTTGACAAACGTTTTCTGTAAAAGGCTAGATAGTAAACAGTTTAGCTTTTGCTGGCCGTCCTGTCTCTGAGACAATGACTCAACTCTGTCCTTGCAGCTGTAGACAATATGTGTAAAAGAGAAAATGCACTGAGTTCTAATAAAACTTTATTTACAATAACAGACGGTGGGCCAGACTGGCTCATGGGCTGTAGTTTGCTAACCCTAGCTTTCCAGCCATGGATTTTCCTTTGTCAATAATAATTTCCGATGTGGAATTTTCATGGGACAGCTGTGAGTGCCTAGCAGGGTACAAGTGAGTAGCAAATGCAAGTTCATTTCCTCCCCCAAGAAGAGCAACTTAGACCTGACATGTGGCTACCCTCCAGGACATGGTGCGTTCTTATTGCACTGGGTGTGTTTTTAGGGCAGAGGGATCACACATCACTAACCCCTCCTCCACGTAGCCCCACTCTTAATGGCATCATGGACAGTGCCCAGGGACACAAGTCCTCCCTACAGAAATGCCCTGGGAGGCACCGAAGGTGATGTTGCCGTTAGGGCAAGTTTTCTTAAATTTGCACCCCGTGCACCTCTCTAGTTGACCTGAGTGGCTTTGGCTTAGGCTCCTTCCCCTTCCCCGTTGCATGGAAAACTCCGCTGAGCCTGACACGAATTCAGATCTGCCCCTGCACGCGAGTTGTGAGCTGAGAAGGAAATGATTGCTTCCACCAAATGAGGCCAAGTAATACCCGTTTTCTCTGGGGGAAATTATTTAAATAGCATCAAAATCAATTTCCGTGCCATTAAATATTCTGGTCTGTGTTTTAATTGAGACGATTACATATTCCCCAAAAAGCGGAGAGCTATTTGAAGAATCGTGTCTTTTCTCTCCCCCTCTCGTTGGAACTGACAAGGATAGCACCTCGGAGAGCTGCAGACCGCCAGCGAGCCTGCCTCCGTTCCTATTCATCTTCTTTAGCGCTAACCTGGTTTATTATTTTTCTTTAAGAAATAAAAATGGAGCTCTGAGAGGCACCCAGGGCGCTGGGAACTCTGAGTTCTTCAAATAGAATAAACCAGGTCATTCTTTCTTCTCCTTCAGGGACTGGGGTTGGGTTCATTCCGAGTGGTAGATGTCCCAGTAGCTGGCAGTGTTTGGTCAAAGGGGACAGAGGGACGAGGGTCATCCCCAACCTTTGCTGCTCCCAGGTCATGCCCTCATTCAGTAAACATTTCAGGTGCATCTTCTGTGCACGGAGCCCTGGCTCTCCGGCTCCCTGAAGGAGTCCTGTCTGGTGGGGGAGAGGTGTCTGAAAATAAGCCATGAAAAGGCAGCATCCTAAGAGCAAGAATAGAAAGCAGGGCCAGGAAGTGTGCCCGTCGCTCTCATCCTGGCTGCAGTTCATTCCTGTGTCATTGTTTATTTCACATCTGTCTTTCCTTCCAGACTTTCAGCTCCAGGAGGTCAGAGACCAACTCAGTCCCGTTTCCACTCTGTCCCCAGTACTTAGAAGAGAGGCAGACATGGAGCAGGGGCTCAACTAAATTAAATGAATAAAGGAAGGAAGGGAGGGAGGGAGGGAGAGAAAGAAGATGGGGGAAGGAGTGCTTATGTCTTCCAAAGGAATGTGAAAAAGGCTTTACAGAGAGATAGTGTTAAGGCCAAGGCATTTAGGATGAGTAGAGGTTCACCAGAGGGCCAAGAAGAGAGAGGGTATTTCCAATACAGGGAATGGTGTGTACAAAGTCACAACAATATAGTTAAATTAAGAGCTAACACATTGAGTGTCTACTGTGTTCTAGGCTCTTTACATACATCTGCTCATTTAATTCTCACAACTACCATGTGAGGTTGTGCTCTTATACCCATTTCACAGGTAAGGAGACAGAGGTTATGGAGGTTCCCTCTAACCAGCGGTTCTCAACCTGTGGGTCGCGACCACCGGAAAACACATATAGCATATCAGATATTTACATTACGATTCATAACAGTAGCAAAATTACAGTTATGAAGTAGCAATGAAAATAATTTTATGGTTGGGGGTCACCACAACA
>NW_005361573.1:1713393-1714820 GCF_000412655.1 Myotis brandtii
CTGGCCTAGGGGAAATCCTACAGAGAAAGACGTGTTTCGCCGGAGGTTAGAGAATCCACGATGGTCACTTTGCTTACTGGCTGTGAGGTCTTTGTCACGGTCCTTTACCTCTCCGCACCTCAGTTTGCTCACCTGTAAAATGGGAAGGATAATTTCTCTTCCACAAGGTTATTTATTCTAGGCTCAAATTAGGCAATGGATGTGATTGTGCAGTGTACATTAAAAAAAAAAGCTAAAACTATCATATGATTAACTATCATGCAGTTCAATGCAACTTTACATGGTTTTAGGGATATTATGGGATGTACTTTTCTCTGTGCCCAGAAGTCTCAAAGGCCATGGTTCTCAAGCATCAGTGGGCTGCAGTTCACCTGCAGTACTTGGCAAAAATGCAGATTCCTTGGTCCCCCCCCCCCACACACACACACACAACATTCTAATTGATGGGTCTGGGATGAGGCCCAGAAATATGCATTTGAAAAATCAGCCTAGAAGATTCTGCTGCAATGGCTCTTTTGAAAAACACGGTCTGGAGGAAGGCAACACCCAAGGGTTTCTGGCGGAGGACCGGGAACTTACATGGACGATTAAATATGGCACGTGGGGAGTTGTTCCAGTACTGTCCCAGCGTCAGCGCTGGAGCCTGGCCTCGTCGCTAGCAGATCTGAGCAGGCACTGCATTTTCTGTGTCCCTTTGGAAAACGGGTTAACCACAATCTCTGACCCGCCATTGACTTTATTTTTTTTTCATTTGCTACTTAAACAGCGTGACCGCCTCCCAAACATATTCTGATGCTAACATCACCCAGTCTCTGATCAAAAATTATGGCGAAACATTGTCTTGTCATGAGGCTAATAAAGCATGTTATCTTGCCTGTCGCAGAAGCTCCTTACAGATGCCGTTTGCTCTTCGCCAGGACCCTGCGTTAACCTCCCTGCCGCTTGGCTGCAAGGGATAGCATCTCCCTGGGAAGATCAATACCATATTCTCTCGCCCACCAGGGTCACCACAGCTGTGGCCAGTGAGTTGTCATTGCCATGTGACCAAGGGGGCGGACCAGGAGAAGAGGGAAAAGAAGCCGTCCGATAAGGAGAAGACCCCAGGAAGAAGAGCAGTGGGGAGGGCGTCAGAGCACCAAGAACACGAGAAGCGGTTAAGGACACTGCCCTGGAGTTGCACAGACCCCGGGACAGGGCTAGGCCTGCTTCCAGAAGCTTTGGGATAATAATGTTATTCTTCTGAACCTCAGTTTCCTTATCTAAAAAGTGGACACAAACATTGGACTCGACAAAGAAGGATTAAAGAAGATGATGCATAGTGAAGTGTTGAGTCCAGTTCTCGTTTTCTCTCTCTCTCTCTCTCTCTCTCTCTCTCTCCCCCCCCCCTTCCTCCCTCTCCAAAATAAATTTTTTTATAAAAAAAGAGA
>NW_005361573.1:1715103-1741170 GCF_000412655.1 Myotis brandtii
CAGCAACGTGGATACATTTCACAACTATAATGAGTGAAAGAGGCCAGATACAGAAGAAAATGCTGCATAATTATCCAAAACTCATCCTCAACCATAGAAGGCAAAATAGGGGATATTGAGGGGAGTGTGGCTGGAAAATTCCGTATCTGCTGGCAGTTTTTGCTTCTGGATCGCGTTGATGGTTACACAGGTGTGTCCAGCTTGAGTTCGTTGAGTGGACTTCTCTGTGCATGTTTCACTTCAATCGATGTTTATGAAAAGCGTGAAGGAGTATGTTTGGGATCAGGAAACTCTGATTATGGTCGGCATGACCATCCTCACTATGGGTGTCGGACACAGGAGACCTGAGTTCTCCACCTTTTGCCCGTATCACTCAGCCAGGCTCTATCTGGTTATCTTAATACCAAGTGGAAAGCTCGGACAATCCGCGCAGAGGCAAGGGACAAACCTCAGGACACCCATTGCTCCTGGTCCCACAGCCTCAGATAGGTGTGGGTGCCTTGGGGGGCGGGGGGAAGCAGGGGATCTAGAGTTAGCTCACCTCCCTTTCACTACCACCCCAAGAACAGAGACCATTTCCAACACCATTATACCTCCTTCCACATTGCCGAGCACAGTGCCTGATACCCAGGGAGCTGTCAGGGAGTTTGTTGAATGATTGAACAAAGGTATGGATGAATGAATGAATTGCTATTGTCAGAATTAAATAAGATAATGTATTTAAAATGCTTTAGACAGCACCTGAAATGGAGCAGGGCCAGAAGCTGTAAGGGCCCCTATGTCGAACGGCTCTCGATGTGAAGCCCAGCCGCACCACCCTCTCCCAGTGTGCCCTTGGGAGAGTGAATTTTTCTCTCTGAGTCTCAGTTTTCCCATCTGCAAAATGGGAAAATGAACCGTCCTTACATCACAGAGTAAGTAGTTTTAAGGATTAAATGAGATGGTGCATATAAAACGGCACATCGCAAGGTTCAGAAGAGGCCGTCGTCATTATCATTGCATAAACTTACTAGCAGCATCAAGAAGGGAGTGACAGTCATTGGTCATAAGAAAGGGGGACTGTTATCTTTCCTCCTTCGTCTCTCCATCAATCTTTCACTCCCTCTGTGTCACGGGCCCCACGTGAGCTGAGCTGGCCTTGGCAGAGTTGGCTGCTGAGTAAATAAAAGGACATCCTTCCTCCACCCCAGGGAGCTGGCCCGGTGCCAGTGTGTGCGGGCACAGTGCCCGTGAAGGGGGCCAGGTGGGCACCCGGACACTGGGGCTCTCTGTGTCGTCTCTGCGGGTCAGCAGGCTGACAATGGCCACTCTGAGGACCCTTAAGTGCTTCCCCCGAGCCCCACACCCGCCACCTGCCCAGCGGGCAGGCCTGGGAGTGAAGGGAGGCTCTATGCACCCCCTCGGCCCCGGGCCCACACACACCGAGGCATTGTTCTTGTTGGCCGTGAGAGCTCGTTAGGCTCTGGGCAGAGGCTGGCTGGGCTTCAAGAGGAAGGCAGCGAGGCCCAGGAGTCAGAGAGAGGAGGAGCCTGGGGCTTGGCAGGAGGCGATGCCAGCCCGCTCCCCAGCGTACACTGGGCTCCTCTGCTTGTGAGAGCCTTGACCTGTAGAAGCAGAGAGTGGAGATGATCGGTTGTGCCGCCTGTACTTCCCCAGCTCAGTGCATGGTTACAAGCTGGGAGGGATTAGGTCAGGATGGGATGGGATAGGTGGGTGGAATGGGATAGGGTAGGATAGAATGAAATGGCTTCTCCAATTTCTGGCCCGAGACCCTGCCTTGAAGTTGACCTAGAAGATACCAGGGGTGGACGAAGGCAGCTGAGAGAGCAGGGGAGAAGTGAGGATAAGCAGCAGCTATTTCTTCCTCTAAGCCCCAGAATTCTCAACTCGGGACCCAAAAGAGAAACTGTCCTTTAAAATCCCAGGCGACGTCAGGTCAAGAAGGGAGATGAGAGACCATCCTGGCCAGCGCTTTACAAATTATGTTCAAATCCCAACCCCGCCAGCTACAAGTTGTGTTGCTTTGGGCAAGTGACCAAACTTCTTTGGGTCTCAGTTTCCTCCTCTGTAAAATGGGGTAATAGTATCGTCTACCTCCCAGGGGTGTTGAGAGGAGTAAATGAAATGACCCATTAAACATGTACAACAGGACCTGGCATATAGTAGGCACTTCCTCCTCATCGTCGTCGTCGTCATCACCGGTGTCTTGGGTGAGGGAAAACATAGGTTTCCAGCTCTCAGACTCCCACTCCCCCTCCTGGTTTAATCCTGTGGCCCCGTTTTTTGGCTGATTATGGGGCTCCATTGGTGCCCAAGATGAACCTCAGGTTCAACAATGGGCTAGAAAGACTCACAGGACTCGGAAAAGCCATCACACCCAGAGTTCTGGTTTGTTACAGGGAAAGGACTCGGACTAAAATCAGCAAAGGGAAGATGCGCCTAGAGCAGAATCAGGGAGAGACCAGGCCTCGCTCCCGCGGGAGTTGTGCGGACAGTGTACTTCCGACAGGAGGCGCTGTGCAGCACCCACAGAGCACGGTCAACCAGGAAAGGCGGACTAAAATCAGCAAAGGGAAGAGGCAGAATCAGGGAGAGCCCAGGCCTCGCTCCCCGGGGAGTTGTGCGGACAGTGTACTTCCGACAGGAGGTGCTGTGCAGCACCCACAGAGCACGGTCAACCAGGAAAGCTCCCCTGGTCCCTGGTGTCTAGCAAGCTTCCTGGGGGTTGATCCCATGTGGCTGATCTTAGTCTTCCCCCCCACCCCAAAGGGGTCAAACTTATACCAAGCTCTTATACCAAGCGCAACGTGCCCACCATAAGTCACATTATTAACACCCACTGTCCTTAGGTAAACAGACACGTTACCTGGTAGGACAGGGTATTCCAAGGTTTCAGAGGGTCCTTCCCAGGAACCGAGGAATGTGCAGGGTGTGGGCAACCCAGACCTGCCGAGTTCCTCCTTGACTGCACAGTTACATACAGTCTCTCCTCTTAAGGATTTACTTGAAGAAATCATTCCATTATACAGAGGACAAAATGGAGCCCCCGTGATGTCAGTGGGCTTACCAAAGGCCACAGAGTGAGTTCATGAGGCGTCCTCTGACTGTCCTAATCCAGAGCTCTTTCCTTCGAACCACAGGCCTCCGTTTGCCCATCTGTGAAATGGTGATGTAGGCCAGCTCCCCCTCCTCCGAGGTGCCTTGGGATTCTGCCTCTGTCGACCGTCCTTCCACTTTTCTCTTCAGGGCAGTCCTCGGGAGGAGCGCCTGGTTCCCCACCACCATGGGGCACGATTAGTGTTCTCCCTGTCCCTAGGGACCCCGTAGCTGGAGCAGATCCTGTGCTAACGTGTGTGTAGTAGGAAGCACTTGCCACTCACGCTGGAAGCAGCTGGCCCTGGGCTCAGGGGCCAGCTGGAGGAGACACAGAACAAATACAGGCATGGGTTGAGGGCCAGGCAGCCCTGGTTCAAATCCTACCAACCCTTCCTCATCATTAAGATGAAGATCGCATCAGCTACTTTTCAGGAAAAGAAGAAACAGCATTTCAGCGTCGCCAGTAAAGCCACGGGAAGGTCTCGTTTGTCCCTAGCAAATAAAGCCCCTGTCGTCGGTTACATCTGATGAGAGGCCTGCCCTCATCTCCGCAGTGAAACGCATTAAGCCTGGAGGTTCGGTTGTAAAACTGCTGTGAACATCTTAAAACTCAGTCATGCACACGACTCCCACGACCGCCCCAGTGTCTGCTTCTTTAAGATTGGTCAGGCAGAGATCACCGTCCTCACCCGAGGCGGCCGGAAACCAAGGCTTTGAGAGACGGAACTGGTCAAGGTCACACGATGGTTTGATGATGTAACCAGTGCTGAGGTCAGGCCTCCTGACTGCCTGGCTTCTCTCCACCTCTGAGCACCTCGTAAGCAATCCGGGGATGCGGATTTGCTCGTTATTCTTGTCTGTGAAGCTGAGCAAACAGGTGACGAGACGTTGCAAACTTGGGGTGCGTTTTAAACTCACTCTCGAACCGTCTGGATTCATTCCCACGTATTCCATTTGTCTGTGTGAGGGGAGAGGTCACTGAATCTGGATTTCCCACCGCGGGTTTCCTCTCTGAGCTGTCTTGTGTGTCTGCCTCCCAGCCCTCCCTCAGTGACTCACTGATTTTCAGGGACACAAATAAATCACACTGTGTTCCTCTCCCCCTCACTCCTGAACAAGAAATCACCCAGTCGCACGTGAATGGAGTGGGGGTGGGCGGAGGGAGGCAGGGACGGAGGTGGGAAGGAGAAGAGCGTTTCCATGCTAATCAGTTGGCACTGCTGTGACCACAGTTAATCAGATTGTTAAAGACACAAAGGCAGGCTCGCACCCCTGTGCCAACAGCTATCAGCGCTCATTCATGGGGGAGATGGATGCCCGCCAGACCGCGGCTCTGATGGGATGTAACTGGACATCAAAGAATGTTCGAGGCTTTCCGAACCCAACATGAATTAGAAAGGAGGCCCATTAGTGGGGGAGAAGCCAGCTCACAGAGGACAATTGTCGGATAATTCCTCTCGTAGCCCAAACACTACAAGGTCCTTCTGCCCGAACAGGCTGGTCCTCCTAACACCTGCTGCAAGTCCCCGGGGGCCCCTGGGGTTCTGAAGCGGACTCTGGAGGTGCCCGCCGGGCTGTGGGCCCACATGTGCAGTTTGATGTGCTGTTTTGGGTGATGCGTACCTCGAACCCAAGTCTCCCCTCCATCCCTGTGACCACGGCGAAGACACCAAACAAAGCAAACCATGTGATTGATGGGGATGGGAGGGCTTTACACTCTGCTGGTACCATCATGAAGTTACATTGGTGATTAGAGCAAGTCAGGGGGTAGCTTCACCTAGAATCCCTCTCCAGCCACGGTGTCGTAAAAGGAGGCATGCTTATCCAGCATCAAGTTGACCAAGATTCACCTTTCTGTGCTGACAGAAAGATATTCGTGATGGACTTGAAGTCAGAAATTGCTGGTGGGATACTAATGTGCGGAAAACTCTACAACAGTGAAAAATGAACAGGTCAAAACTACACTTAGCGACATGGATGAATCTCACGAAGTGTTGAAAGAGAAGAGAAGAGAGAAGGAAAGAAAAGGAAAGAGCAGGTTTCAGGGGATCCATATGGGAAAACTGTGTTTATATATTTTAAAGCATGCCACACAATCCCATCTATTGTTCAGAGACATTGCCATGTAAATACACAAATGCAGATAATAAATAAGGATCATAGTGAAATAATAATAATGCACACACTAAGTGAGAAGGCTTGAGGTCAAATTCAGGACAGTAATCCCCCCAGGGTGGAGGAGATGAAGAATACAGTCAGGAAGAGCTAACAGGGGCTTCCACTGTGCTGGTTGCATTCTCTCTCTTAAGCTGCAGGTGCAAACAGGGGGGTACTGGTTGCCTTCGTCTTGAACGCTCTTTGAATGACTGAGATATTTCAAGATGCCTTTCTCAGTAAGTGACAGAGCAATATAGACACCGCAGGAACTCTGTGACTCCTCAGAGAGACAGAAAGCGACATCAGTGCTCATGAACGCTGACAGGCTGCTGCTGTGTGAGCCCCGTGCCTTCCCCTCGAGATTGCATTGTACTCTCTGGCAACCCTGGGAGAGAAGGCTGGTGCAGGCCCACCTTGCTGAAGGGAACAGTGAGGCCCACAGAAGGGAAGCAGCCGCCTAGGTCTCGTGGACAGCCAGCCGCAGGCTGGACTCGGGACACAAGCCATTCTGACCCCAACCCCACGCTCCTATGTGCTATCACACCTTTTCAGGTAAAAATGCTTTATTATTTTTATATGAATACGTTTTATTTGGAGATTCAGCAAGATCCTACTTACTCTGACTCCCTTTAGAAGGCAGGAGTGTTGGACAGGGCAGGGGTGGGCAGTGCTTCTACTTTTTGCTATGTTCAGATGTTCTTGCATTTTTTTCAGATAATGGACAGGGCAGGGGTGGGCAGTGCTTCTACTTTTGATTTGCTATGTTCAGATGTTCTTGCATTTTTTTCAGATAAACTATTTTATGAGAAAAAAATAATTTGAGAGTGTGGGAAAGAGGAAAGATCCCAGGCAACAAGGTCAGAAAGTGTTTACCCCATTGGCCGGATGATTTTGGACAAGTCACTTCCTCTCTGTGAGCCTGGATATTTTTTCTTTCATCTATAAAGTGGGGGAAATAAAACGCCCATCTTAGAATTGCTTGGGGGTTGGGATGAGATCACATCTGGGGATGCACTTGTGGAGTGTAAGTTGCCATCTCAATGTCAATATTGTCAGCGTGGGGATACAGGTAGGGGCTGCAACTGAGGCAGGAGACGGAACCCCACTGTCCCCCAAGCCCACCTCCCACCTCTGCCCTGTGCCCCAGAAAGTCTTCTCAAAGTCCAGGTGAGAGTGACACCATTCATCAATCTGAGGGTCCCCTTGCCCGCAGGACCGAGTAAGCCAGGTGTGCTGGGTCCTCCCCAGCTGAACGAAAGGAGTGGGCTGTGCTCACCAGCTCCTGCTTGTCACTCTCCAAGGTGGACCTCTGATGCCAGCACCTGGCTGGCACATGATAGGTGCTCATTGGGTGGATGGATGGATGGATGGATGGATATGAATGAATAAATTGATGACCAAATGTGAGTGGGAGAAGAAAGCTCAGTTTTTATTTATAACATGGGGATTATGCTAAGATCTTCTCCAACCTTAAAATTCACTGATGCCAGCAAAACCAAGTTGATCTGCTCTCTGAGAATGGAAGGAAGGTCTACTCCATTGAGGGCAAGTCGCCTGTTTTGTTCATTCTGGTTAACCCAGAGGTCATCAACCAGGGGTAATTTGCCACCCGCCCTCATCCTCTCACCCCTACACCCCCACCCCGCAGCCGCCCCAGCCCACCAGGGGACCTTTGGCACCTTGTGGAATCAATTTGGGTTGTCACAACCAGGAGTACTACCGCCATCTAGTGGATGGAGGCCAGGGATGCTACCCAACATATTCCCCTCCTTCCAGCAGAGTTACCCAGCCCAGATGTAGAAGTCATAGAACTCGGCCAGCATTCTTCAGGGTGGGCCAGGTGTTCCTGCTTTGGGTTTTGGTTTTGTTCAGTGTGCTCTGGAGTGGTTTTTCAAGCCTGAAATAGCCTTGTTTTGCTGCTAAGGTGCTGTGTGACCCTGAGCAGCCCGTTTTCCCTCTCTGGACCGCATGTCCCTCCTCTGCATGGGTTGAAACCATGACCTCTAGGAACCTTTGGAGCTATAAGATGTGATATGTATTTTGGTTTTTGGAGCAGGCTGGGCAAGTCCTTATTGTAGAGAGTGAAGGTACAAGAGACCACCCCTGAATCGGGTGTTAATTATGAGAATGAGAATGTAACCTTTTTGTAGAACCCTTTACCAAAAACACTTCAACTGATGCCCCACCAGTCCTGCCTCCTAAAGGTGCTCACGATGACAGGAACAGTCCAATGAGAGAGGAATGATCATTCTCCCCACCAGGAAATTGAGCTCCAAAGTGGCTCGATGACTCGGAGTGGATGAGCTGCTTCTGTGATTACAGATGTGTCCGTCTGCCTCCCCTCGGCCTCTCCCTCACTAGATGCTAAAGGCAGCCGTGAACCCCTGCTCTTCCCATACATTTGTTTTCACTTAAGAAAGAATTAAATATTTATTATGCAGGTTTTGGAAAAATACCAAAAAGGAGAGGGAAGAAAACACATCCCCAGCCGCCCCACCCCCACAGGCAGCCAGGACCATCCCGCGGGTGCTGTTCCAAGTCAAGGCAGCTCTCCGCCTGGCGATTTGTTTTAGTTGATTGTTTCTGGTCATTTCCCTACACGCCGTAGAATTTTACGTCTTGCTCGTCTCACTGAGCATTATGGCAGAAGCACCCCTCAGCTTCTGTTCTCCCCGCACTGCGTCCCATCACTGTGCGCCTGCTGGGAGATACGGGCTTGGAATCCGCGCCGGTCCTGGCCATTCTGCAGCCGCCCAGGATGTAAGATGCAGACCTTCAGCTTCAGCATTTCAGAACCGGTGCTTTTCTTTGCTTTAATGGGATGCAAATGTCCCATCTCCCCATCCAAGCTAGAAAAGAGAGAGAGGTGCTTCCTCCCCGACTTGGGTGGCAGACCTTATGCTCAGTCACCTTCCGTGCTGCTCCCTTCTGTCTGGAGGGAGGAGAACAGCATCAGCATGGATTTCATTAACGCTCCATCTCCTTGGTTTGATATCCGCACGTGGTTACCATTGGGTGGTGTCTGTCTCCTGGGGTGCAGGGACCCCATCCTAGAGCGTTGATGCTCTCCTGCAGCGTGTCAACCAGCAGAGAGAGTGGGGACCCAAGGCTTTCATGCATTGATTGATTGACAGCCTTTGGGCGGGGCACTAGGCGCACGTGGTGAAGGATCTGCCAGATGCGACTGTGGTGACTGGGAATGTGAAGGGCTCTGAGAAAGAGGAGTTCATTTAACTCCGTGGTCATTGAGGCCCCAGGAAAAGCCAGCCTGTTCAAGCAGGTTATTAACTTGCTGGGTCTCTGAGGCCCTAGAATCCAATTTTGACTTGGTTTTGCCCAGCCCTCCTCTGGCTGAGAACAAGGCCTTCGGGCCTGGCAGGCTGCAGGCACTGTGGACCACAGATACACACCCATCTGTCCTGAACGTGGCCCTCAGGTTGGAGCTGGCCAGAGAGATTCCAGCATGTGTGAGCTCTGAGCTGGGAACACTGGGGACAGGGTGGGGGTGGGGAATATCATCTGGGAGGTTTCAAACACAACCTAGATAGATCACCCAGCAGAGATGCAAACAGAAGGAGGGTTAGAGAGAGAGGAGTTGGGGGTAGGGGGAAAAGGCTGCTTCAAGCTGAGTGGGAGGAGGATGTCAGTGACCGCAATACCCCATCATTCTTAAGAGCGTTGGTAGCATGGTCTTTGGCATCAGGAAAACCGAGGTTGAAAACCCAGCTTTGCTCTGTGCCCTGGGGACATTAACATCCGGGAGCCTCCATTTGCCCATCCGTAAAAGAGGAATAATAATGTCTACCTAATAAGGCTGAGAAAGAACTAAATGAAGTTTAAAATGAGGAATGAAGGATTCAATGAGGGAACAAGGCATTTAGCATGTGCCTGGCACACAGTCAGCGTTCGATAAAGTCATCAAACATCAGATGCTATAAATAGTACGATTGTGGCCAAGGCGCACTGCCATGCTTTATGTCACTATCATCCTTTTATCACCTTCTCTGACGAAACCTGTTTTCCTAATCTCTTTCTCCCTCCCTCTTCCTCTTCCTCTTCCTTTTCCTCTTCCTCTCCCACCTGCCCCTCTGTGATCAGGGGACATGTTGTGAAGGGACTAGCTGAAACTCATGTAGCCATAGGACCCAGCCAAAACGCAACGAGTCAATGTCAGGATCCAGGCTGTCACTTGGCCCTTTTTAAAACAAGATGAACAAAAGACCCTAAAAATAATTGTCAATTCCCAGATCCATCTATAGAAATTGACAGTGTCAGAGCTGGAAGGGCCCTCAGCCTTTATCTAGCCCAGGCAGCCCATTTGACACAGGGAGAGAAGATGGAGAGAAGAGACCTACACAAAGTTATGCTAGGGAGTAGAGGCCAGAATAGGACCACTGTCCGGATCCCTCAGACCCTGGTTGCACCCAGGCTCTCTGCATCGGGTCTCAGGAGCTAGTTTCCTGACCACTATCTGCCACTCTTTCTGTCCCATCACCCTATTGTCACTCCACAGTTGGCATCAATCATTTGATTAAAGTGACGGGGAGCATAAAAGCCACAGCTTTGGAGCAGACCCACATCTACCCTCATCCTATGAGGCCGATGAAATATCTCTGTTACATACAAGAGGCTTAATGGACTTGCCCGGGCCCTTGTGGCTTGTAACCATCAGAGGCAGGATTTGAACCCACGTTCAACTCTGAAACCTCAACGCTTCCCACCTTGGACCAGGAAACCTGCTTGGCCCCTGAATGCCCTTGCTCCGCCCTCCGGTCATTCACACATCCTCTCCTCCCCGTGCGCGCTCCTGCCCTGGCACCGCCGTCAGCCTGCAGTGCACACTGGCTGATAATCGATGTTACACAACAGGAACATTTGTTGGTGCAGTTGCAAACTGTTGCAGTCTATATAGATTAAGCCACTGCCGCTGACTCCGTGAAAGTAAACGAGTCTTCCCAACGGCTGAGGAAATAAATTTAAATGACAGTGCCGAAGGGCCGGAGACTGTGGCTGAGTGAGTGTCTCTCTACAGCAAATCGACAAGGACAGCTATCTGTCAGAGCACCCTTGTCCCCAGAATATAATTCCTCGCGATCTCGAGGCAGTCATCGGGCCCGTTCTGACCGCTCCAGCTTCCTACTCCGGGCCGTGTTCCAATGATGAGAGTAAAAACAGTGGCAGCAGCTGGCATGTACTGGGCACTCCCTGTGGGTGAGGCACCCATATGTACTATGTACGTATGTATGTTTTACATGCATTGACGTATTGAACGAGGCCAACCCTGGGAAATAGGGAAGAAAAGCCCTATTTTACAGATGGAGACACTGAGGCTTAGAGCGGTAAAGCCATTTGTCAGCATGCAGTTGGCAGCGTGGGTCTCAAGTCCACGAAGCCGATTTCAGGCAGGAGTCTGCCAGCCAGCTGCCGGGGCCAGCCCGTATTTAAGGTGACTAGGTGGTTTTACTTTCCAGACAAAAACAAATCAGAAGGAATCGGCAGCGGACACAAGGCCACCAGGGCCTGGCCCCAACCTCCCGACCTCACGGCGTTCTTTGGAATTAGCTTCCGCCTCTGCCCCTGTTCCCTTCGTTCCTGCTGGCCTCAGCCAGGCCTCCAGGCTCCTCGCATCCCTCTCTTCTGAACCTGCCCCACGATTCTGAATCCTCAAATATTTCTGTGTCTCCCACAAGGTCACTGTATATTATTTAATAAAAAAGAAAAGAAAAGAAAAAGGAAGAAGCTTGCTCCCTCAGTCCCAGGGCAATAGAGCCCTGAGCCAGGCATCCAGGCTCCTCGCATCCCTCTCTTCTGAACCTGCCCCACGATTCTGAATCCTCAAATATTTCTGTGTCTCCCACAAGGTCACTGTATATTATTTTAAAAAAAAAAAGAAAAGAAAAAGGAAGAAGCTTGCTCCCTCAGTCCCAGGGCAATAGAGCCCTGAGCCAGGCACGGAGCTTGAAAAAGAGGGTGTGACCGGTTACGGCCCCTCTCGTCCTCTGAGTGGGATGTCCCTGTGCAGCGAGCAGCCTGCCCGGCTGTGCATGGAGGCCCTGCTCTGCACACTGGGTTAGGGGCCTGTCCTCTCTGTCCTGGTAACAGGCCAAGCTTCTCTCTTTCTAAGCATGTATCGCATTGAATGTGATTATCTCTACTTTCCTATTGCCTCTCTCAGGACATATGCAGCTGGACTGTGAAACGGTCGTGCCCTGGGCTTCCATGGCCCTAATGCTTAGCTCGGGCCTGGCACGGTCCACCCTAATCTCCATGGTCAGCAAAAGGAGGAAGGGAGAGAGGGAGGGACAGGCAGCCACTATATCTGTGGATCGGCCGTGCCTTGTCCTGACCAGCTTTGGGAGGCCCCGTAGCAGGGCCACCTGAGCCTGAGAGAAGGCAGAGGAGCTAAACCCCCAGCCCCAAGCTAACTGGTGTCTTTTCTCCTCTTCCCAAGATGCGCCCCTGGAGGGAGACGCAGGCCCTTCGAGTACGTACCTCCTACCCTCGGGAGCACTGGGGGGTGGCAGTCTGAGCAAAGACAGCCTGGAAGAGAAGGTGACACCTGCCCCTCCCAGCCCAGCGCAGTCCGGGGAAGAGCGTCGGGACCCGGAGCTGGACGGGACCACCGCCTCCCTTCGTCCAGACCCCGTGGCCCTGTCCACGCTGCTTCCGGAGGAGCCCGGCACCAAGCTCGCCTCCCTCCCCAGGAAGAAGCTGTCTTCGCTCAAGCAGGCCAACTCGTCCAGGAAGCAGCTGCGACCCAAGGCCACCTCCGCCGCAGGCCTCCTGAGGGTGGGGTCCCAGCCTGCATCCCCGGGCCTGGGTCTCCCCTCCTCCGCCACGGAGAAGCCTGGCCCACCCGGGGACCCCTACCCTGTGGCCTCTGAGGGTGAGGAGACATTTCGGCTGCCGTCGTCAGAGGAGCCCCTCTGGCTGGACCGGAGGCGAAGTGCGGTGCCCACGACACCTGCGCCCCTGCAGATCTCTCCCTTCACCTCGCAGCCCTACATGGCCCACACGCTCCCCCAGAGGCCGGACCCCGGGGAGCCCATGGTGCCCGACGAGGCCCAGGAGGCTCCTCTTGAGGACGCCAGTCCCATGACCTTGATGGACAAAGGTGAGAATGAGCTGACCGGGTCGGCCTCAGAGGAGAGCCAGGAGACCACGACGTCCACCATTATCACCACCACGGTCATCACCACGGAGCAGGCCCCAGGTATGCGGCCCCCAGCTCCAGGCTCCTGCAGCATGGCGGAGGCACCCACAGCGGGCAGGGCATGGGTGGGCAGGGAGGTCCAGGCCCCACCACCCATTACCATCTATCCAACACTAGCTATGAGCTTGATCCTGTGGCTCAGACTCAGTATCCCCATTTTAAAGATGGGACAACTGAGACCCTGAGACATCAAGCAACCTGCCCAAGGCCACACAGCTGAAGAGCGGGATTCAAAGCCTTTCCATCTTGGGAACAGCCTGCCCGGAAGGCTATAGCCTTTCCAACGTGCCTTTGCTTTTACCGTTACATGCACTTCTCTAGACTTGATAAAATGCACTCCCATGTTCCAGCTTTTCTTTTTCTGTCTTCTTTTCCATCTTCAAACAGAGACACCAACTGTCCATCCTACGTGGATCTGGACAGATGCAATGTGGTCACTCGTTCAATAGTATGATCTCTGGGTTTGAACCCTGATTGCTGTGTGAGCTTGACCCAGACGCTGTCCCTCTCTGGTCTTTGGTTTACTTGCCTTTAAAATGGGGACAAAATATTAGTCCCTACACAGGTGAATGGGGTCAGAATGGTGCCTGGTCCCATGTAGTACGTGTCAACTAGTGCTCTTTTGATTATCATGTTGATTCTGGAGCTGAAGGAGAATTGACAGCAGTGGGAGGGGTGGGGACAGGGGAACCCAGGTTTCCCCTGAGGCCCTATTCCACCCGAATGCCCTCTGAGACGTCCCATCTGAGCTCTTGTCCGCGTCCTGATTCCAGTGCTTTTCTCCAGCTCTCTGCAGTGTGAGCCTCTCAGATCCCGAAGGCTACATCGACTCCAGTGACTACCCGCCGCTGCCCCTCAGCAGCTTCCTTGAGTGCACGTACAACGTGACGGTCTACACCGGCTACGGGGTGGAGCTCCAGGTAACCCAGAGAGGCCCCCTGAGTGTCTGCCTCTTCCCGCAGGAAGTCTCAGAGGGATCGTCTGAGTCAGGCTTACTGTTATCATCCTGGCTAGTTTGGTTCTCTTGTTGCCCTAACCAGGGCAATTTGAGCCAGGCTTTGACGAGTGAATAGGAGTTCCTAACTCGGTGCACAGCTGAGATAGCTTAGCAAACATGAAGGGAAGGGGACCTGTTGACAAATTGGAGGCATTGTACCCAGAAGGAGTCTTCTGATATCCTGCTTCTCTCCTCTCTCTCTCTCTCTCTCTCTCTCAAGCCCCACCTAGTGCATTTGATTCGTAAACCTTTGCCGCAAACTCAGATGGAAAATCAGGGTGACATAGTGCTCCAACATCTGGGTTTGGGGGTCTCAGCTCTACTAGTTAAAGCTGAATGACTTTGGGCAAGGGGCTGCCCTTCAGCTTGGCTTCCCTCTGTCCCATTGACTAGGCGCTGGTTGCAGGTGCTGCGTTGGCAGCCTGGCAGCCTGGCAGCCTCCGAGGGCCACGGCTCAAACCTGACTCGGTTTCTCTGTGTCTACCCCTGACTGTCCCAGGTGAAGAGTGTCAACCTGTCTGAGGGGGAGCTGCTCTCCATCCGCGGGGTGGACGGCCCCACCCTGACCGTCCTGGCCAACCAGACACTCCTCGTGGAGGGACAGGTGATCCGAAGCCCCACCAACACCATCTCCGTCTACTTCCGCACCTTCCAGGACGATGGCCTGGGCACCTTCCAGCTGCACTACCAGGGTAGGGTGTCGCCGTCTGCCTCAGTTTCCCCCTGGAGCCAAAGATTCTCAAACTTTTTCTCCTGGGGGGGGGAACCACCCACCTTTGCAGTTTGGTAAAAACTTATGGACCCCTTTTCAAAATAATATTTTTAAGAGCATTAAAAGACAATCTCAATGAAAAAGGAAGCCAGTCATATTGAATTACAGCTGTCAAAACATTATTTTAATCTCTGGTGTCATAATCTATGTACTTCTTTAACACAGTAAATAATAAAATCTCCTGGCAGTTCGGGTAAATGCTGGGATTTCAAGGTACTGAGATGTTCGTGCAGGAGGGACTACCCCTGTGTGGGCAGTACTGCCCCTTCTATGCGCAAGGAGAAGCCATTCTAGGTCCATGTGGAGAGGGGCTCAAACGAGGTTTGGGAACTCATTGTTCACCCCAAACTTGTTGCCTCTGGTTAGGCAGGGTTAGGGGATCTTTGAACCTAGAGAGGGTGCTCACCTGGCTTGTCTTGGCGCCCTATGGCCAACAAGAGACACAAAAATGCCCCCTGCAGCTCTCCAGAGCCACCAGGGACCCCATCTTTCCTCCCCAGCACACACTGGCTCCCAGGGTGTGGGTCCCGTTCTTTACCTCTGCCCCCCGGTGGGTGACTATCTGCCTCTGCATTTCTCCCCAGCCTTCATGCTGAGCTGCAGCTTCCCCCGCCGGCCAGACTACGGGGACGTCACCGTGATGGACCTGCACTCGGGCGGGGTGGCCCACTTCCACTGCCACCTGGGCTACGAGCTCCAGGGCGCCAAGACGCTGACGTGCATCAACGCCTCCAAGCCCCACTGGAGCAGCCACGAGCCCATCTGCTCAGGTACCCGCCAGCCTCGGCTGGACCAACAGGGATGGCTCAGGAGGAGGGGCGAGACCAACGCCCAGGGCATTAAGACTGACCTCAGGAAAAGGCTCTCACCCAGGGGGAGAGACCGCGCCAAATGCAGATGACCGCTGCCACTTACAGTTTCATTATGTGATAAATGACACATCACATGTAAACTTTACCATTAGTGACATTTAGTGCATTCACAGTATTGTGCCACCATCACCGCTCTGTAGCTCCAGAACACCTATATCGCCCCCAAAAAGAAACTCTGTCCCCATTAGCAGTCACCCCCTTTCTTTTCTCCCCCTCCATCCTGGCCACCACCAATATTCTTTGTGTCTCCACGAATTTGCCTATTCCGGACATTTCATATCAATGGAATCATATCATATGTGATCTTTTGTGACTTGCTTCGTTCACTTAGCATATTGTTTCCAAGGTTCATCCATGTTGTAGCGTATGTCAGAACTTTATGCCTTTTTACGGCTGGATTATAGTCCATTGTATAGATAGACCACCTTATATCATGTTCATTCATTGGTAGACAGTTGTTCCCACTTTGGGCTATTATGAATCGTGCTGCTATGAACATTTGTGCACGAGTTTTTGGGTGTACATATGTTTCCATTTCTCTTGGATATGTACCCAGTAGTGGAATTGCTGGGTCCTATGATAATCCTATGTATAACTTTTTCAGGAACCATCCAACTATTTTCCACAGTGGCTGCACCATTTTACATTCCCACCAGCCAGCCACGTTCAAGAGTACCAATTTCTCCACATTCCCGCTAACACTCGCTATTGTCTGTGTTTTCTTTTTACTGTCATAGCCATCCTAGTGGGTGTGAAGGGGTATCTCGTGTGGTTTTGATTTGCATTTCCCTCATGGCTAATAATATTATTGAGCATCTTTACATGCTCATCTTTACTGGCCATTTGTACATCTTCTAGGAGAAATGTCTGTTCAAGTCCTTTGCCCATTTTTTTATTTGGTTGTTTGTCTTGTTGGGTTGAAAGAGCTCTTTATATATTCTGGCTACGAGACCTTTATTAGATATATGATTTGCAAATATCTTCTCCCACTCTGTAGGTTGTCCTTTTATGTCTTGCTAGTGTCCTTTGATGCAAAAAAAAACCCAAACAACCATTTTTAATTTGATGAAGCCTAATGTATCTATTTATTCTTTTGTTCTTGTGCTTGTGGTGTTCATGCTGCCATATTTTGAGCCCAGTCAGTATGTACTGAGCACCATGCCAGGGCTGCAATAAATCCTCACAGCAATCCTATGTGATGGAACCATTATCCCCATTATACAGATAAGGAAACTGAGGCTCATGGAGGTGAAGGCACGTGGCCAAAGCCACCAGACACCAATTGAACTGAATCCAGAACCCTTCTCTGCTGAGCTCTTTCCCTTTCTATACCTTCACCACACAAGATGCGGTCTGCAGACCAGCGAGATGACTCGAAATGCACAATCCTGGGCTTCATGTAGGACCAACTGCATCAACATCTATACCTTAATATGCCCCTATGTCATTCATGTGCACATTATAGACTGCGAGGCACTGGGCTATATCACACTGTTCCTGCACCAGTGGACAAAACCTCAGCTATCAACACAGCAAAACCCTGTTAGGTTCAAAAGTCCTGAAGGTGACCAGGTGAGTATAGGCTGCCATATTAACTGAGTGCCTACTATGTGCCAGGCCCTGAGCCATGTACAAGGAGAATACTTGGAGCAATAAACATAACTCCTGCCCTCCAGGCATTCATGATCAGCAGAATTCAAAAAGCAAATGAGTGCTGATAATAAATCCTGAGATTTCATTGTTGCAGTATTGTTCCCCCAAGGCCCTTCAGAATTTTTCTTCTTTTTAACAAAGAAAAAAAAAACCCCAAACCATAGGGCAGTTGGTCTCTGCGCCTCCCTCACGCTAATTTTTATCTATGTGTGAAATCAAGGAGGAATTAAGCCTCAATTTGTGCTAAGAAAGATGGATGGAGAGCCAGGGCTGGCAAAATGAAACCAAACAGAGCTATCAGTCGGCTTAATAAGGCAAGAAAGGGGAACAGAGAGGCAGCAAATGAGGGGCACCCTGGAGAGGACAGATGGCCTGCGCCCCCAGCATGGACAGTGTCCTCCACCTCCTTAGCTCCTGAGCCATGGGACGATGATGCTGGCTGTGTTTTGAGCTCCTCTGTGCCAAGGACTACACCAATCATTTCATTTGTTTCTCACCATGGCTACTTATTAAGGAGGGTGAAATTATTATCCCCATTTTACAGTGAATTCAAGGTTCAGAGAGCTTCCATAACTTGTCCCAGATCCACAGCAGGTCCCTGACATAGGCCAGGCTTGAACCTCCAATTTAGGACAGGAAGGCAGCCGGGAGAGAGACAGGGACACGGTGCTCTGTCCGTGGTGCTAAAAGGAGACCTGGGCTTCTGGGCAATGTCATTGCTTGAAGTCACCGCCGAGTCTCCTATTGCAAGTTCTCATTAGTCACCTGAAAACCATTTAATGAGAACCAAGTATCTCTTCAGACTAAGAATAGGCCTACCTCTTTTTTAAAATCTATTTTATTGATTTTTTTACAGAGAGGAAGGGAAAGGGAGAGAGAGTTAGAAACATCGATGAGAGAGAAACATCGATCAGCTGCCTCCTGCACACTCCCCACCGGGAATGTGCCCGCAACCAAGGTACATGCCCTTGACCGGAATCGAACCTGGGACCCTTCAGTCCGCAGGCCGACACTCCATCCACTGAGACAAACCAGTTAGGGCAGGCCTACCTCTTTACACTTGTACAACTCTTCCCAGTTCATAAATCATTTTTTAATATTTATTAGATTTTTATGATAAAAGTATTATATGGTTCTGCTAAAAAAAAATGTGTATATGTATATATTTTAATCCTCACCCAAGGACATGCTTTTTTATTTATTTTAGAGAGAGAGAGGAAGGAAGAGGGAGAGAGAGAGAGACATTGATGTGAAAGAGAAACATCGATCGGTCAACTCCCACATGCACCCCAACCAGCGATTGAACCCCACAACCTGGGCATGTGTGCTGACTGGGAATCGAACGTGTGATCTTTCGGTGCATGGGACAATGCCCAACCAAACTGAGTTACACCGGCCAAGGCTAAAAAAGCTTTTTTTTCTTTTTTTAAATATATTTTATTGATTTTTTACAGAGATGAGGGGAGAAGGATAGAGAGTTAGAAACACCAATGAGAGAGAAACATCGATCAGCTGCCTCCTGCACACCCCCTACTGGGGATGTGCCCGCAACCAAGGTACATGCCCTTGACCGGAATTGAACCTGGGACCCTTGAGTCCGCAGGCCGACGCTTTATCCACTGAGCCAAACCGGTTAGGGCTAAAAAAGCTTTTTTTCAAGAAATACAAAAGTATAGAATATAGGAGCAAGTCACTTTTATATTTATGGTCTCGATTGACCCTTGCATATAGCTCATTGAAATAGTTATGGCAGACCTTTTTCTAGATTTTTTTTTTACTTAAAGCATAGTAGCATTTTCCTATATTCTCAACTATTTTTTGAGGTTACAGTTTCTAAAACTGTACGAATGGAATGTATTTATTTACCAAGCACCTGTGAGTAGACATTCATGTTGGTTATCCTATTTTGGCTCTTAGGAAAAAAATCTACGCCCTAACCGGTTTGGTTCAGTGGATAGAGCATCGGCCTGCAGACTGAAGGGTCCCAGGTTCGATTCTAGTCAAGGGCATGTACCTTGGTTGTGGGCACATCCCCAGTGAGGGGTATACAGGAGGCAGCTGACCGATGTTACTATCTCATCGATGTTTCTAACTTTCTATCCCTCTTCCTTCCTCTCTGTAAAAAAAATCAATAAAATATATATGTATATATATATATTTTAAAAGAAATCTAGCCGTGGACATCCTCATCCATACACTTCTGTGAAAACCGCTAAGTCTCTTCTTAGCATAAATTCCCAGAACCTCAATTACTAGGTCAAAGCATTTGGAAATACTTTCTAGATTTTTCACCAAATTGCTCTCCTGAAAGGTCATGCAATTTGCCTCCTGACCAGCCCTGAATGAGGGTAACCATTTTCCCTCACCTTCCCTCATCTCTGGTTTATTGCTACTTTTTACCTTGACCAATTTGGTGGATGAAAATAGAATATAGTTTAGAATGACGTTTCTTTTGTTATTTGTGGGGGCTGAATGTTTTAGGGCTTACTGAGTACTCAAAGCATCTCTTATCTGTTGTAAACTGCCTATTTATGTCTTTCTGCTGACCCTTTTGTAAGGAAGAACCAGGGCACAGCCAGCACCATAGAAGCATCCTTAAATCACAGTCTTTCCCTACCATGAGACACACATGGTGATGGTTCAAATCATGGAATGACATCTCCTATCAAACAGGATGAACCCCACCCAGCAGGCCAGGGCTTCTCCATGGTCTCTCTCTTCCCACCCTATTTCTGTTTCTCCCAAGAAAGGGTAGGGCTGGAGGTCAGGGGAGGATGGAACACTGACTCTCTCTCCCTCTCCCTTCTCCCTCTTCTCTCTCTCTCGCCTTCTGCCCCCAGCCCCATGTGGAGGGACTGTGCACAACGCCACCATCGGCCATGTCCTCTCTCCAAGTTACCCTGGCAACGCCAACGGGAGTCAGTTCTGTGTGTGGACGATCGAAGCTCCTGAGGGCCAGAAGCTACACCTTCACTTTGAGAGGCTGTTGCTGCATGAGAAGGACAGGTAAACCTCCGAGGGTCCCCGCAAATAGCTTACGAGATCGTCAGCTTTGATTTCTTCCTTTCCCAGGTGAGGAAGCTAGGGCCTGACGAGGGAAAGGACTTGCTCTGGGCAGCACAAGGAAAGCACAGCAGGACAAGGAAAGAGGCAAAAGGGAATCTAGACCGCCCCGCCCCCGTCTCCTGTCTCCTTGTTCTTTCTCCTGAAAATCCCTTTTTGCACTTGAACAGGGAAAGAGTGTTCTTTCAGCTCCTGCTCTGTGCCCAGTCACATACTCGACTTCATGGACAACAGGGAAATTACAGGTCATCGGTTCCTGGTAGAGTAAGAAGCTGACATGGAAAAACTCGACTTAGGCACATGAAAGAACTAGGGAGAAGTCACCAGGCAGTATCTAAGGGAGAGCATGTCTGTAGACTCTAAGCCAGTGGTTCTCAACCTTCCTAATGCCGTGACCCTTTAATACAGTTCCTCATGTTGTGGTGACCCCCAACCATAAAATTATTTTTGTTGCTACTTCATAACTGTAATTTTGCTACTGTTATGAATCGTAATGTAAATATCTGATATGCTATATGTGTTTTCCGATGGTCACGACCCACAGGTTGAGAACCGCTGCACAATATACATGGAATCCAGAATCTTAACACTGTAGCATTCTGTGACCTTATGCTAGAATATTCTTGAATGTTCTTGAAATCTAGGGCCTTAGCTGCTTAGGCTTGCTGTCTTGGGTTTGGTTCCCTTGGAAACAGATGCGACAAGGATGTGAGAAGTCGTTGACTTGGGAGCTGATCCTAGAACAGCCATGGGCAAACTAAGGCCCGCGGGCCGGATCCGGCCCGTTTGAAATGAATAAAACTAAAAAAAAAAAAAGACGGTACCCTTTTATGTAATGATGTTTACTTTGAATTTATATTAGTTCACACAAACACTCCATCCATGCTTTTGTTCCGGCCCTCCGGTCCAGTTTAAGAACCCATTGTGGCCCTCGAGTCAAAAAGTTTGCCCACCCCTGATCTAAGCTCTGAAGCTATATCAGTGAAAATGCCCATCCTCATGAAGCTTTCATTCTAGTGGGAGAAGTCAGACAATCAATCAACAAATGAATAAATAAATAACAGATAGTAATAAGTATCTTAGAACAAGGTAAAGTAGGAAAAGGGGTAGGGTGTTTCAAACTGTAGAGTGCAATGTTAGACAGAGTGGCTACAGCAAACCTCACTGATAAGATAAAACTTGAACAAAGACCTGAGGAGGTGAGGGAGCAAGCTGTGTAGATATCTGTGAGAAGAACTGGACAGAGAAAGCGGCAGCTGCGAAGGTCTTGAAGAAAGGCTGTGATTGGCTTGTTTAGGAAATAATGAGGCCAGAGTGATAGGAGCTGAATGAATAGGTGAGAAGAATAATAGATGTCAGAGAGGTAATAGGGGCCCAAATTGTGAAAGGACTTTTTGGCCATTGTGAAGATACTTAATTTGCCTCTGAGTGTGATGGAAAGGCACTGAAGGGTTATATTCAGAAGAGTACTATGATCTGACTCAGGCTTAAAAAAGATCACTCTATCTACTGCATTTAGTATTGTCTGAAGGGCCATGGCCTGAAATGGCCAGGCTCTTACAACAAACCAGATTAGAGTTGATGGTGGCTTGGACCAGGTTTATAGGGGTGAAGATGGCAAGAAGTGGAGAGATTCTGAATATATTACTGAGAGTGGACTGATAGGATTTGCTGATGAATTGCATATAGGTTTGAGAGAAATATGATGACCAAGGATTGGCCTGAGCAAACAGATAGCTGAAGTTACCATTAACAAAGACCTGCCAAGGTCTACAGAGGTGGGAGCTGACAACCACCAGGGAAAACCAGTTCTCAAGTGTGTCCGTAGGGAGGGAAGTTTGTAGTGGTTCAGGGGATTTAAAAGTCAACACACGCACACAGTGCAACACTTGTTGTGCTAAGAAGAAAGGAACAATTAAATGTTATTCATTCCATATATTTGCTCGAGGGGGAAAAAGCTAATATAACACAATATTTAAGTTGCAAGAGCTTAGCGCTAGATAGGAAATGGGACCTGATCTAACCTTGGGAAAAGCAGAGACTATAAATTGGGGTCATATGTTGAAGGGCTTTGAATGCCCGACTGCTTCAAGAGAACCATGGAAGGCTTTTGAGTAGAGGATGTGCATGAAGAAAGGTTTAAAGATAACCCTTCCCCAGCCCCCCAAAAATGAAGTCTTTCTAGGATTCATATTTTTTTAAAATGAAGTCTTTATACACTCCAGTTCCATGATATGCAGCATGAAAGGTGGGTTCTCTGGTCAGACATGTTTGGGAGACACCATATACCCTGTCTTGGAAGGTACTAATGTGCATTAGCCAGCAAAGGCACTGACAAGTCCTGCAGGAAGAAGATGTTTAATTTCTGTTTAACCCAGCATTTTCCAAACCCATTTGACTACAGACTACATATGGTTTTGAGATCAAATGTATGGCTATTTCAGACATTCGAAAGAACGTAACTAGAAAATTGCTATTTGGGGAAGATTATGAGGCTACCAAGATTCTGAGACCTCGAGGTTTTCCTCCAGAGTGACCTCCTTTGTCAAGGGCTTTAGTTCTTTAAAAGAGGATTCAAGACACAACAGAGTCAGCAGGGATCAGAAGACTGTGAAGGGGTCCCTCCTCACTCTTGGGTATAAATTAATCGGTATCAGCTAATTAGCTTGGTTTATTCCATCAGACACATCGCTTTCCCTATAACCTCAGAATCAATCCGTGAGTCTAGGACAAGCTTTCTACCGAACACAAAACAGCTTCCATAACATAAGGCAGCTTGTCTGGGCAAGTAAGGGGCCAAGTTGGGATTTAAATCTGGGAATGAGAGGGGCTCCATGCACACCCCTCCGGCTGCTGTGTCGGTGCCCCGAGAAGACCTCTCAGGGGCCCTCCTCTCCTTTCCCACTGCCAGGATGATGGTCTACAGCGGGCTGACCAACAAGTCCGCTCTTCTCTATGACTCCCTTCACACCGAGAGCGTCCCCTTCGAGGGCCTGCTGAGCGAGGGCAATAGCATCCGAATCGAGTTCACGTCCGACCAGGCGCGGGCAGCCTCATCCTTCAACATCCGGTTCGAGGGTGAGGGACCTCGGGGGCCTCCCCCTCTCCTGGGGTGGTGGTGGGGGACCAGGGGAAGCATGGCGGGGCTGGGGCTGGGTCCTGGGAGGAGGAAACCTGGCTGTCCAAAGACGGGGGAGACCCTGTGACCAGACTGACCCCTGGATTTCTAATAACAACACCTACCACTTACTGAGCACTTACTCTGCACCCAGTGTCTTATGCCCAGGTGCATGTGATGTTTGCCACACTTTAATGTGAGAGGTGTTGTTATCTTTTAGGTGAGCACACTGAGGTTAGGGAACTTGAGTTAGAAGAAAATGGAGGTGAGGCTCTGTCCAGCTTGAGTCTGGATCCCTAGGCTCGCTCCACTCAGTGAGACCTCTCAGGGTCCAGCCACCCCTTCCGCCAAGAATTGTTAGCCAGGGCCTCTCCTGCTCAGCCCTGGCCCTTTAAGAAAGGATGCCCTTGGGGAACTTTCTGTCCCATCTTCCCTAAGAAAAGTTGGTCTTTCTCTTGGACAGACTTACAGTTTCAAGTGGCAGAAATTGGGGCTCTTAGTTATGGGACATGGGAAGAATCCATTTGGGACAGAAAAAGGAATTTAAACACAAAAACGCTGCAGGGTTGGGAGGGCAGAGAGTCTTAGTTCTATTTTAAATGTGAAAAATAGACCCCAAGATGCCAAATGAATGGCCACTGGACCCAGATCACAGGGTCTGGTCCCCGAAAGTCAGGAAGGGACCATCTTCCTGAGAGGCAGCCTGGGAGCCGTCCCAGACTCATCTGAGCTGCTGCCCCCTGTGCACCCCCTCCCCAGCCTTTGAGAAAGGCCACTGCTACGAGCCCTACATTCAGAATGGGAACTTCACCACATCCGACCTGACCTACAACATCGGCACCATAGTGGAGTTCACCTGCGACCCCGGCCACTCCCTGGAGCAGGGCCCGGCCGTCATTGAGTGCGTCAATGTGCGGGACCCGTACTGGAATGACACGGAGCCCCTGTGCAGAGGTGAGTGGCCCACCGCCCGCCTCCTGGGGCTCCCGGGGACCTCCACCCCCCAGATGGAAAAACCAAGGTGAATGGTTACAGGCCTGTCACCACTTACCAATTTTAGGAGCAGAACCCTTTTCTTTGGGTGAGGTTTGCTGCTTGTCTTTGAAAAAATTTCAAAATTGACAATTTTTAAAAAATTTTTATTGATTGATTGCTGTTAGAGTAAGGAAAGGGGAGAGCAAGAGCAAGAGAGAGCGAGCAAGAGAGAGAGAGAGAGAAATGTTGATTTGTTGTTCCACTTATTTATGCATTTATTGGTTGATTCTTGTCTGTGCCCTGACAGGGGATCGAACCTGCAACCTTGGCGTATCAGAACAATGCTCTAACGAACTGAGCTACCTGGCCAAGGCAAAATCGATACATTTTCTTTTTCTTTTTTTAATAAACAAAAAAGAAATATCGAAATTATTGCACAAGCACCATGTCATTAAACCATTTCTCAGTGAATGGCTTTAGATTCCTGTAATCCTTGAAACGTAGACCTAGAAGAGACTTTCAAAGTCGCACAGTGCAATGTAAATGTTTCAAAACCAACTTCATCAACGTAGCTGATGAGCAGTAAAGGTCATTGGGAAAATATGGGAAGAAAAAAGCCACGCCCAGTCCCATTACCCATTACGTAAAATCACCCCCAATGCGTGTCCTTCCTTCCAGCCCACCTGCTATGCAAAGGTGACTTGTTTTACAAAAACACTAGAGGCCCGATGCACAAAATTCGTGCAAGAGTAGGCCTTCCTTCCCCCGGCTGCCAGCACCGGCTTCCCTCTGGCACCCAGGTCCCGGGCTTCCTTCGCAGCCCCAGCTTCGTCTGGAAGGACGTCCGGTCTAATTAGCATATTATGCTTTTATTATTATAGATAACTGTAATGATACTGGATATGCAATATTTATCACGAAAATTGATCAGTTTTAAGAGGTGCCTCTTTGTCCAGGCACAGACCCCACAGTGTGCAGCTTAGTGACAAGATCTCCACATAGATTTCAGCTCCTATGCGCCCCCTCCGTTATGTATTCCTGTGCAGTGCACAACCACCCCCCAACCCAGCAGTCCCGAGCCCAATTATTAGTAATGGTGATAATGACAGTTATTAATAGGAGTGCAAAACCTGTGCTCCAGGCACTCTGCCAAGGGCTGTATGCGACTACCTGATTTAATCCTCACAGCAACCCTTCCTATGGCCCCATTTATAGAGGAGAAAACTGAGGCTGCCCAGTGACATGCCTAAGGACACGAGGAGGGTAACTGGCAGGGGCGGGAATGGCACTCAGGTCTCCCTGTGCTCTCAGCCCCTCTGGACAGTGTTGGCTTGTAGGACCTCCTCTACGCAGGCCCCCAGTGCTCTGCCCTCCCCATTTCTCAGATTCAGGGCGGCTGAGCCACCCGAGCCTGGATCCCTGAGGAGCCTGGGAGTAATGAAGAGAACCCTCGCTCCTGGCAGCCGCCACCTGGATGGTGGTTGGCGTGAAATAACAGCCCCGCGTGGTGAGGGATTGATCTCTGTATTAAATGTGCTGGTTTAACAGAGCGGAATTTATTGGTGCTTTGGCCTCTGCCACATTGAGAACTTTCCAACGCGGTAAACACGGAGTGGAATTTAAAGGGCCAGGCGCCAGGTATGGTCATATCTCTGCCTCCAGTTCAGAGTCGGGGTCTTTCACAGCTGGTTAATGATGAATTACGGAGCACTTACCTCGTGCCAGGCACTGTGCTGTGTTCGACACCCATGAGTTCTGTTATGCTCCAGAATAACCCAGTGACGTCAGCAGTGGTGTTACCCCGGCTTCACAGAGAAAGGAAACTGAGGCTCCAAGAAGTTACCTGCCTTGTCACACAGTGTGTTGATGTCAGAAGCAAGGCTCAAATCCGGGTCCACCTGACCTGAATGCCCCATGTCTTAGCCACTGCTGACCCTGAGACAAGAAAGAACTGGCTGTTGAGGCTTCCTTCAGCCCTGTGAGCTCTGTCCTTGGTCCTGAAAGAACTATAGACTTGTCTTCGCCAACCCCCATTAGAGGAGGCAGGTGGCCAGCCCTAATTTAATCACCCCACAGACATGTGTGGACATCCTCAGGCGAAGGCACCTGTTCACCAAACATGGCAAGCCATGGCTGTATGACTTCACACTC
>NW_005361573.1:1741236-1789879 GCF_000412655.1 Myotis brandtii
CACACACATATATATATATACATATAATTGATTTCAGGGAGGAAGGGAGAGAGACATAGAAACATAGAGGCCCAGTGCATGAATTCATGCACAGGTGGGGTCTGGCCTGGCCAGGGGGAAGGGGATGCGGGAAGTTGGCCAGCCGGCCCTGCCCCCTGGTTGAACTCCCTGTTGAACTCCTGGTCGAACTCCCAGTCAAGGGGACAATTTGACAATTAGGCTTTTCTTATATAGAATGAGAAAGAATCATTGATCAGTTCTTCCTGCACGCCCCCTACTGGAGATCAAGCCCACAACCTGGTCATGTGCCCTGACTAGGAATCGAACTGTGACCTCCTGGTTTGTAGGTTGATGCTCAATCACTGAGCCATGCTGGTGGGGCAATAGCCCACGCTCTTAACCACTATGCCATAGTAACTTCCTCATAAATAAAGTGTGTCTGTCTGTGTCATTTACAGCCATGTGTGGTGGGGAGCTGTCTGCTGTGGCTGGGGTAGTGCTGTCCCCGAACTGGCCAGAGCCGTATGCGGAAGGTGAAGATTGTATCTGGAAGATCCACGTTGGGGAGGAGAAACGGATCTTCTTAGATATCCAATTGTGAGTGTTTATCGGTGGGCCCCCACCCAACTCATTCAGACTTGGGAAGAAATTGGTCCTGCTTTATTATTTCAACCAATATTAAATAAGCATCTACTATTTGTCAGGGGCTGTGCAAAGAACTGGGGTCCCAGTGGTGAAGGAAACAACCTCATACCCACAGAGAGAAAGCCCCTATGCTCAGGAAATTCTGACTACTAAAGAAGCAGGCACTAAATGAGGAAATAAACCAATAATTGTGTACTGTAACTCTGATCACTGATGTAAGGATAGGTGTGTGGTGCTATAACGGAGATTCTGTAATGGAGATGTGATATAAAGAGGAAGATCAGGAAAGCCTTCCTTGGGGATTTGATGCTAAAGCTCAGAACTAAAGGATGGGTTGGAGTGGTGCACCCACAAGGAACAGAACATGCAAAGGTCCTGCGGCCAGAGAAACAGCATTTTCAAAGGACTGACTGTCTGGGGATGCCAGGAGGAGGAGGGTTCTATAACACAGACTCTCTGTGTTGCAGTAGTTTACTTCCTGTCTGTCTCTCTCAACTACACTAGCAGGTCCTTGCAGTCAGAGCCTGGTCTGACTAAACTCTGTTCTAGGGTCTAAGACAGGGCATGACACATACTAGATACTCAGTAAATGGTTTCTCAATGAAGAAATGCTATATGAATGGACTTACTGCCTGTGTGGCTGTTTCCTGTACTCATTGATGGTACCTCTTAAATGTTCCAATTAAAATGTCCCCCACCAATGCCCCATGGCCAGTGTTTGCACACAGTAGGTGCACAGCCTGGTAGGGACGTGGAGAAAAAGCTTTCCTGAGAAAGTAGCATCGAAGTCAGGGGTGATGTCCCCAGGGGGGCACTTGACAGTATCTAGAGGCATTTCTGGTTGTCACAATTGATGATGGGCGGGAGAGCTACCGGGATCTAGTGAGAAGAGTTCAGGGATGCTGCTGAGCATCCTACACTGCACAGGACAGCCTCACCACAAAGAATTAGCCAGCCCCAAATGGCCATCGTGCCAAACTAGAGAAACCCTCATCTATGCCGAGACCTGAAAGACAGATAGAAGATGGGCAAAGATGGACGGGAACAGTGTTCCAACCCAAAGGAATAGCATGTGCTAAGGTCCAGAAGCAGGAAAGCACCATTCTCCTTTGTCCATGATATCAGACATGTGCTGAACACATAGTGCATCCCAGGCCTTCACATCCTGGGCGCCTCACAACAAGCACATGCAGTGGGTTCCGTGATTAGCTCCATTTTACAGATGAGTAAACTGAGGCTCAGAGAGATGATCACCTGGCTGGGAACTGGCGGGGCTAAGATTCACACTCAGCTGGCTGGGTCTCTAGGACCTGGGAGGAAGCCCTGTGTATCCAGAGCTCAGTGATACAGAGGTAGCAGTGGAATCAGGCAGGGCCATGAAGGTCGCACTGGGGAGTCTGGATTCGCCCTAATTGGGTAGCAGAGGAAGGGCGTTAAGCAGTTAACAGGATTAAAACTTTGCCGAGGGGAGCCCAGTCCTCCAGTCACCAGCCCGGGGCTTTCTCTGGCCAACTCTGGCACACACTTGGCAGCATGGCATCTGGACGGATTCACACCCGACTGGCTGGGTCTCTAGGGCCTGCGAGGAAGCCCTGTGTATCCGGAGCTCAGTGATATAGGAGGTAGCAGTGGAATCAGGCAGGGCCACGAAGGTCGCACTGGGGAGTCTGGATTCGCCCTAATTGGGTAGCAGAGGAAGGGCGTTAAGCAGTTAACAGGATTAAAACTTTGCCGAGGGGAGCCCAGTCCTCCAGTCACCAGCCCGGGGCTTTCTCTGGCCAACTCTGGCACACACTTGGCAGCATGGCATCTGGACTTGGCACCCTCTTCCTCCCCCAGAGGGAGTGAAAATAGCATCTCACCAGCGAGGGTTACGTGAGGCCCGAGAGCTGCTGGGTTTAATTTATCTCGTTTGGTTTCCGCTGACAGTTTTAGTAAACCAATTTGAGTTTGATAGTAAAAATAATTTTGTCCTCAGGGCCCCTCAGCCCTGCCTAAGTGTTTGCAATTGTCATGTATCACAGTGGCCCGGAAGGAAGCATTTGCACTGCAGACCGAGGTGGGTAGGTGGCCCACAGTAGGCGCTGGGCAGTGTTTGCTGAGTCATGAGGACACAGCCACGTGTGCCCCGCACGTGGGGACTTTTTTCCTCCCTCATCTACTGGGCAGGTCTGTTGATGCTGTGGGCATTTAAGATAATGGTTCTAATGAGTCACTATTTATATGGGACCTACTATGTGCTGGGTAGTTTATATCCATGAGCAATAATGAATGTGCACATTATTATGTAGAGATAATAATGACATAATTTAAAGCTAATGTGAGTAGAGATCATTATAGAGGGGTGATCATCCGATTTGGAGATAAGGTATGCAGAGCACATTGCATGGGGTCTGGCGCATAGTGGGAGCTTCATAAATGGAGATCACGGTTACCAAGAATCCTTGTAAGGCAGATATTACCATCATTATGTTGTGGATTTGGAACTGACAGCACAGAGAGGTTAAGTGGCTTCCTCAGGTCACACAGCCAGGAAAGGATAGAGCCAGAGTTTGCACACACCAAAGCCTCCACTTCCATTGACTTAAACAGCCTTTGGGGGGACCAGCTATATGTCTGTGATGAAGCAAGGGGCTCCCGGACATCGCTCAAGTTCAGGAAGAGACGTAGGACCATAAATAAACAAGGTGAGAAGCTGTGGATGACGGGGTGGGGATGGGGGCGTAGCGGGACGCTGGATTTACCTCGGCGGGTTGTAGAAATGTCACAAAGAGGGCGACATCCAAGCAGAATCTTGAGTGTTGGTCAACCTGCAATGGAGACAGGGCTTTCCAGGAGGGGTCCATGAGAGCAAAGGATTCAAGCAAGTGCAAACAGTGACTGTTAGGTGCCCAATGGATGCCCGGAATTGCAGCAGCAATTAGGATCATCTGCTTTGCATTACTGCTTTGGCGGTGGGAAGAGGTGCACAGTCTTAAAATGAGCCAGGAGCCCCCAGGCTAAACCTCCTCCGCACCCCAAATACCTAGTCCCTAACGGTCCATGAACCTCCCAGCGCCATCAGGGGATCTGCCACTTAACGCTAAAACACAACTGAGCGTGAACTTTTTAAATCCTTAGGGATATGTTAAATATCTATCTATCTTCTATCTATCTCAAAATAAAGCATAGAATGGCAAACAAAACAACTAAGGAATTATTGGTGAAGACATCGAAGAATGGAAGACCTGGGAGGGGCCCAGAGAGGGGAGGTAACTTATCCGGCATCACACAGCAAGTCAGAGTTGGGACCAAATAGACAACTGAGCGTGGCTGCAGAAGCTGAGCACAGAGGCCACAGCCTTGAAAATGCCATGTGACCAGGGAGCTGCCGAAGCTTCCAGAGTCCAAAAGAGCTGCCGGGAAATCCCGACTATGCTGCTCACCAGCTCTGTGGCCTCGGAGGGTGGGGGTGGTGGGGGGGTGCTACCTGCCTCACTTTATCCCCAGAGCCAGGCACCTAGTAAGTGCTCAGTAAATATCTATTAAATTTAAATTTTTACAAGAGAGATGGTGAGTGTGGAAGTTAACCAGATAAGCAAAGATCTTAGTAAGGTTTCTGACATAAACAAATACCCTCAGTTAATTCTAGTTTCACACACACACACCCCATTATATGCCAGGTTTTACGCTAAACACTTGGCGTGCATTATTTCAGGGATGATGTTGGCCATCGTAGTCTCATCAGTATCATCGTTGAAATCAATGTCTGATGTTCATTGAGCATCTACTATTTGCCAGTTACTAAGGCAAGTCATTTAACTCTTACAAAGAAAGCTATGTGATATCACTGTGCCTAGCTCCCTTTTATAAATAAGGAAACTGAGGCTTAGAGGGGGGAAGTCACACAGCCAAGGTCACGCAGCTAGGAAGAGGCCAAGTCAAGACTTGAACTCAGGCCCTAATTGGTTTGGCTCAGTGGATAGAGCATCGGCCTGTGGACTCAAGGGTCCCGGTTTCGATTCCGGTCAAGGGCATGTACCTTGGTTGCGGGCACATCCCCAGTAGGGGGTGTGCAGGAGGCAGCTGATCGATGTTTCTCTCTCATCGATGTTTCTAACTCTCTATCCCTCTCCCTTCCTCTCTGTAAAAAATCAATAAAATATATTTTTTAAAAAAGACTTGAACTCAGGTCTCCGGGGCCAACACCAGTGTTATAACCACACAATAAATGGTAGTGAGGTGCTCAACAAAGGAGAAAGCCCTAGCCCCATCTTACAGAAGAAGAAACTGAGGCTCAGAGAAGTAACACCCCTCCCCCCCATTCCCCGGGCACCTATTGCAAATATATGTCTATCTCTGAAGGAAAAAAGTTTCCACCAAGCTCTACCGTCCCTTCCCTCGCTCCACTGCAAAGCCCAGCCCTAAATATCTCCGTTTAGGGGCCTCAGCACAGTTCTTTAACGAGGAAATAAAAGGATCTAATAGCAAAGCTCAATAACCACATGATTGATAGCGGAAGAATGTTTCTCTTCAGCCGCTGCCAATCTGCTTGGTGCTAAGTTAATTCCACACCTTAAATAGCAAGTGCCTTGTCCAGAGGCCCTTCAATCGTTCAGTGATATCGCTGCTTCCAGCTGCAAGAATTCAGCTTGGGAGCCAGGCAAGAAGGGAGAGTCAGGAGTCAAGGGCAGCACTGGCCCCAGAAGCACAGATGTTCAGACACCAGCCGAAATCATGGGTGAAACAACCATCATAGAAACAAAAGTCTTCCAATCAGCAGAGGGAGATGGGATGTCCCCAGAGCCAAAGGTCTAAGGAATCCGAGAAGGAACTGTGAAGTTCATAGAGCCCAACTTCCATCATGTTGCAGGTGAAGAAACTGAGCCCCAGAGATGAGAAGAGACTGCCCCCAGACCACTCTGTCAGTCAGCTACTGCTGCGTAACAAATTAATCCAATCTCAACAGCATGGAACACCAAATGTGTCGCATTGCTCACGAATCTACAGCTCAGTGGGGTGATTTTTCTGGTCTTGGCTGGTTCACTCGTGTCTGTGGGAAGCTACAGGTTGGGGAGGTGGCTGTGTGGATTGTAGCTGACCTTTCTCGTGTATTTGGGGTGGGGTGGCTGTTGGACCTTCTAGGCCCAGATGGAGATGATTCATCTCGGCCGCACATGTCTCTCATCTTCAGGCTTCTTCCCATGGTGACTGGCCAGGGTTCCAAGACAACAAATCATTGGTGGCCACCTGAGGGTAGACTAGCAGCATCATGTCTGCATCATCCTGTGGCAAGTCACAAAGCAAGGGCCAGCCCGATTCAAGGGGTGGAGGAACAGACTCCATTTCTTGATGGCAGGTGCTTCAAAGCCTTGCTGCAAACAAAGGCTGTGGACACAGAGAGGGGCAGAGCTTCGAGACCGTTTTGGTCCTCAAACTATCACAGCCAAAGAAGAGCGGAGGCCAGAACTCAGGTCTCCCGGCTCCAGTCCGAAGCTCCAAATGGCATGACTGTGTGCAATGACCCTACTGTCCTCAAACTATCACAACCAAAGAAGAGCGGAGGCCAGAACTCGGGTCTGAAGCTCCAAATGGCATGACTGTGTGCAATGACCCTACGCGTGCCCGGCATTATCCCCATTGTACCTGTGAGGAAACCAAGGCTCAGAGCGGTGAAGTAACTTGCCTACGACCCCCCAGCTAGGAAGTGAAGGAGACGGGATTCGCACCTAACGCGTGGTCCCTGGCATTTAGAAGGCTCAGAAAATACTTCTTTCTCTGCGTGATGCTTCCATCATGTGGGAGGACACGCTGGAGAGATCCTGAATTTTCTCAGAGGAAAAGGCCTTTGCTTGTGGGAGGGAGCCTTGGTTTCCGATCCCAGCTCTTCTGCTTCTTGGCTCCGTGGCCTCGGACAAGTTATTTCACTTTTCTCAGCCTCACTTTCCTATCTTCCAAGGGAGGGTGATCATGGCACCCACCTCTTAGAGTCTCTGAGAGGACGAAGACTGGGCAAGGGCCTGACACATGGCACGCACCCAGTCGTTTCATTGGCAGCTAGGGTGGTGGTGACGATGAATTCCTTCCATGTGTTTTGGCCATGGCCATTGTTAAGGAACTTTTTTTACAATTGGTGGATTCTGAGATTTTCATCTGAACACGGAAGCCCAGGCTGGGCAAGGGACTTGTCCATCATCACAGAGCAGAGAAGTGGCAGGAGGGATACCTCTCACTGAGGTCCCCTGACACCAGATTTTGTGGCCAAACCCATTCACCTCTTAGCAGACCGTGTGGTTCATTATCCATATTTTTAAGCAGAAAGATGCCCTTTTAATTGAACTCCTGGCACTGATTATGTTACTTACAGCTCTCGATAACATTACCCCCGTTTTACAAGCGAGGATACTGCGGCTCAGAGATGTTCAGCTACTTTTTCAAGGTCACCCAGCTACAAACCAGGCCGTCTAGGATTTTTATCCAGAGCCCGTTCTTTTAGCAGTTTCTTGAGACGGAGCCAAAACACCAGGGTGACTAGGGACCGATTTTAGTAGGCGAAGCAGCCCAGAGCTGTTGGGTGTCCCAGGTCTGCAGTGCTGGGTGTGGGGTGTCATGTCATTGGCCCTGATGAAGCTTTGCCCGCCCTGTTCAGAGATGGCTCAGTCTGGGGATGTGGAAATGGGGAGCAGCTCAGCCTGTGGGGTGACCCCAGAGGAAAGCATGCCCAGCGAGGGGGTGGTGGGGGGCAGGCTCTTCTCTTTCCTTTTGGGCAGAAGAGGAGAATTAATTGAAAAGGGGAGAAAAGTGGAAAGAAAGGAAAAACAAGAAAGAAAAAAAGACTAGGAAACAGAGACGGTGTCTCATCGCCACGGAAACCGCAGAGCAGCCGCTTTCAGTCCTGGCTGCCTCCTGGATCTTGAAGATCGCAGGCGCCAGGGCCCCACCCCCGGAGAGGCTGAGGGCCTCATTAGTCCGGGGTGCAGCCTGGGCATCATCTGAGTTTTTAAATCTCCCCGCGATGCTCAGCTGCAGCCAGGACTGAGAACCACTGGACGGGGACGGGGCTCCGAGTCGGCCTGGACAAGCACTTGGTGAATGTTGGGGGAGAGAGGAAGGGAGGGAGGAAGATGAGGACAAGGGGAGGAACACAGAAGCAAATAAGAAAACTGCTCATTTTTTATGCTTTCAGCTGTCCTTTTAGGGAGCCAAAGAGATTGGTTTTTCGTGCCCTCCCTGGAGTCCGCATGCTTTCTTGTGGTGTCTGCCATGTTATCAAATTAAATGGAAACCAAATTAGCACTGGGCCGAAGGGCCCTCAGCAATCCCACATGCTGAGCAGCATCTGGTGCTGGCTGTGGGGCATCACGAAGGAGCTGAGGCCTTGGGATCGGGGCCTGTCTGGGCTCAGTTGACCCCTCTGTCAAATGGGATCCCTAACCTTTTCTCTGACCACCTTGCTATGTGGTTGGGGGGATCTGATCAGACATGGACACAAAGGAACTCTAAACAGGACTAGTTTTCTGGCCTTCCAGAAAAACATGTTTGATCTAAGTTTGATCGTACCTCCAACTGCATCTATAGACTTCGGTCCTCTTTTTCCCCTTATTTAAATCCTGTGGTCTGTTTCATCACCATCTCTGCTGTCCCGTAGGGATCCTGCCTTACTTGCAAGATGCTATTTTCTTAGGAAAGTCATTTAATAACCCCTCCGAGCCTCAGTTTGCTCATCTGGGAAATGGAGATAAATTCACCATCATTCATTCATGTAAACGACATTTATTTCACCTGTGCAGAGCCTTGTGCTGGGTTTCAGGGACATGCGGACCAAGAGCACGTCCCCTCAGGGAGCTCGCAGCCCTGGGAAAGGTGCCCCGGGTTCTGCCTTTGACTTCGGAGGTTTGGATTCTGGCTCTCCTGGTTGACCGGCTCTGTAAGCTTCAGAATGTTTCTTCACCTCTGGGTGCCTCGGTTTGCTTATCTGCGAAATGGGTGGCAACAGCGGTACTCACAGTGTTTGTCTGATGGTAAAATGAAATTGGTGCTTAGAACAGCTCCCGGCCTGTAGGAAGCCTATGGAGACCTTGGCTGGTTATATCGCTGTAAATGTCGAGTGGGTGGGGAGCATAGCAGGACCTTAAGGAATTAGTAAAATGTCAAGCAGAGAGGTGAGGAGGGGCATTCCAGGTAGAGGGAGCAGCATAGGCTAAGGCAGGTCTAGGGGATACAAAAGGCCTGCAGTACAAAGATGTTGAAACAGCAGAAATGGCAGGGGGAGGGCCGACTGTGGGCCTCCCGGCCATCCTAAAAAGCCGAGCAACCACACTTTATTCCTTGAGCTAATTTTCGCGGTTTCCGCAGTCCACTTTCTATCACCAGCCACTCCTTTTCTTCCCCCCTTAAACTGCTCATAAATTGGCTTGCCTTTTTCACTCTGCTTACTCTAAGCAAAATGATGTCCGTGAAATTAGAAGTTGGAAGTGCAAACTGTATATTTATATATTTTTTCTAATTCACATTCAAATAAGTGCATAGACATCAGACGTTGTCCAATATGTTTGCTTAGCTAACATCATCTTGTGAATATCACCGGGGAAAGCCTTTAAAGGCAAGATTTCCAGGCAAAGGTCAGACGTTGATTTAGAAAGAAATAAAGAAAAGCAAGGTGGCTTGGTCATCATTTCTTCCTACGCCTTCTGTGGAATATTAACTCCAGCTCCACAGTTACAAAGCCCACCTACCACTTCCACGCCCTCCCCTCCCTCACCCCCACCACGCCCCATACCAAGCTTAGGCAACACTGCCCTCTATTGGCCAAAACAGGAATTTCTCCACCAGCAAAAAGCTTGCTACTCTGTCAGATTCACATTTGCATTCTATCCTCACCTCTCTGGCTGTCTAGACCCTAGTGGAAAAAAATAATGAGGGTCCCTCAGGCTCTTTTTATCTGTTTCTGAAGAAGTAATACATGCACATGATTTAAAGCCCAAAGGGACAAAAGGGTCTGCTGTGAAAATTGTTTCCCACTTTTCCCCAGCAAACACCCCCTCTCCCGGTCCCCTCCCTCCAGGCAACCACTAGAACTAGTTGCTCATGTGTTCTTCCCAGACTCTTTAAATATTTCAAAAACCATTAGAGAAACCTCATATCTACCGAAATAAAGCCAGCCAGACTAAATAACCAGTTTAGCACTGATTTTATTACATCCTCTGTTATACAGGATCAATAATGGCAACAAAACAAAACAAATTTAATTGTTACCAGGAGATACATAACATGTCGGGGACAAAAATCTTTGTAGAACAGGGAGTCTGTAGAGAGAGGAAATATTGCCGTAGTGGGAGAGAAAGTGTTGGAAATCACAGGTTTAATCAAATAAACTTTTAGCAATGATGTCATAAGAGCAAAGGACGTGTCAGGATGGGGGTGTGGGGGCGGTCAGATGGGGTTTCCATCTTGCAGGTTTTAGTTGTAATTTTTATTCACATCTTCTGATAATAAGACTGAACCCTGCACACTTATTGGAGATGTATCGGTGGCTTTCACAAAACATCCTATAAAATAATGGTTTGTATCTCAGGCTTTGGCATCTGAGAGACCTAGGTTTGAATCCTAAGTCTTATTTGTGTGTGACCTTGGGCAAGTGGTTTCTCCCAGTTGAGCCTCAGTTTTATTATCTGTAAAATGGGACGATCGTATGTCTTCGTTTGTGGTGGTGTTGTTGTTTGAGTGCTGGATAATCCGGAGGCAGCATTCTTGTTATTCAAAAGCTAAATGGGGTCTCGGGAGATCTTTCCTCAAATATCCAATGGGACCAGTGATTTCACTGCCCTGGAACAGGGAGGAGGTATAAGAGGATGTCAGAAGTGGAAGCACAGGACAGCAGCCCACAAACAGCAGCTCATGCTCCGGAGGGGACCAGAGGGTGTACCTAGAGCAGAGTCAGGGTGAGGGGAGAGAGGAAGCCAGAGCCCCGCTGCTCAAGGCCAGGGTTGGCGCTGGAATGGCTTATCAGGCATGTAGAGGCGTCATGGCATCAGGCTTGATTCCGGTGACCTTCACATCTGAGAAGAATGAGATTGTATGGAGGCAAGAGGGGCCCAGGAGGTGGGCGGGACAGAAATCCTTCGGGGCAGCTCCAATCGCTTAGGGCTTTTGAATTAACCCCTGGGAGCAAGTGTTGAAAGCAGCCAGGAGGAGAGGGGTCCCACTCCCAAGGCTGACAGCTAAGAATCTGTTTGGGGACCAGGCCCCAGCAGAGATGGAGTCAGAGCCACAGTCCACCCTGGAGCTGAGGCTGAGACCTGGACATCCACCCTGGGCTGGTGCTGATTCATCCGACACACCCTCGGCATCACCCTGAGAACCGGGGGGACAGTGCTGAGTGGGGCAGACGTGTTCCCCGGCATCAGGGAGCTCTGGCCTCGTGCAGGCGTGGCCCGGAGCCATGGAGCACCGGGTGCTAAGCTCCACAGGGGCTTTTGTGGGGAGAGGGTGTTTTTCGGGTGGAGCAGGGGAAGCTGGTAGAGATCCCAGGGCCGTGAGTCTCCCCACGCCACCCCTAGGGAAGCTATACCTGAAGAGTTGTGGGAGGTGCCGTGGAAGAGGTGGCGGTGAATAAAACACAACCCTGCCCTCTGGGGGTAAATCTTCAGCGGTGTGCCTCGCATTTCTGTTTTGTTCTTACTAACTGAAGCACCAAATGAATGGTTTCCACCCCTTCTCCCCACTCCAAGATCGGCAGCAAGCACCCCAAGTTGGATGAAGCCGTCAGCGGGGAGGGCTGGTGTCAGTCTGCATGAGTTGCAGAAACTTCACTCGGGGCCCTTTCCTGGACCACCCCTCTCCTCTGGCGGTGGATAGCTCAGTCAGGAGACGCCTGATAAAAACCCTTCACCATCCCCCCTTCCCAGCACGATGACACCCTAACGCCTACACTTGGCTCTCTAAGCTCTTCATGGGCTGACTCCCGTAGATCTCCCCAGGTTCCCGTGTCTATACACACACCCACATGTGCTGACCTCCAGGCAAATTCCTTCAGGAGCCATGACCTCTCTCCCTGGGCCAGGCTTGTAGGAGGATCGGCATGTCCTGACCACATTGGGAGTCCATGCCCACCTCAACCCCAGTTCCTAGCCTGGCGCCTGACACCTTGTATGGCTCAAGAAAGTGTGTGTTGCCTGAAAAAAATAAATCAAAAGCTTGTTGAACGCCCCTAACTTTGCTTCGCCACACCCCCTTCTCTCTGGCCCTCAGCCTGAACCTGAGCAACAGCGACATCCTGACCATCTACGACGGTGACGAGGTCATGCCCCACATCCTGGGGCAGTACCTGGGAAGCAGCGGCCCCCAGAAGCTGTACTCGTCCACGCCGGACCTGACCATCCAGTTCCACTCGGACCCCGCCGGCCTCATCTTCGGGAAGGGCCAGGGATTCATCATGAACTATGTGGGTAGGTGTCTCCTCTGGTCAATGTTTTTCACTGTATTTAGATACCAGTTAAGATGATTTCCTGTAGCTAGATCTTTCTCAGGGGGATTTTGTGTTTCATAGGGCTTTTAATATATAGGCACAGTAAATATATGTAGTTTTTAAGACCTGAGTCAGAAGGACCAGGGTTTGAGTCTTAGCACTGTTGCCAATGGCTTTGTGACCTTGGGCAAGTCACTTCACCTCTCTGAGCCTCCTTTTTGTTGTCTATGAAATGGAAATAGTGATTTCTACTTCACACGGTTGATATCAGGACTTCGCAGATCAAGCCTCATAACTTGAGGAGGCTTCATGTGGGGCGTTAGATAATCTGGAGTTGAAGGTTGTTCAACCCAGATTATCTAACCTTGAACAGAGAGTTCAAGGTTGGAGGTAGAACGTGGGAGTCAGTGAAGTATAGACAGGCATTGTTTAAAAGCATGGGACTGGATAAGGTCGCACAGGGAGTGAGTCTAGATAGAGAAGAGGACAGGGTCCAGGAGGGAGCTTGGGACCCTCCAGTGTTCAGAGGCTGAGCAGGGGAGGGTGATGGAGCCAATAATGAATAAGGGGGCATTACAGCTGGGGAGTGAGGAGGGAAGGGTGTGGGTGGACAAAACAGTAAGAGGTATTGGCTGGTCAAGTCTGAACTTCGCTTGGACTTAGCAATGTTTTTGAAAGATGGGGGGAGATAAATGGTTTGGAAGCCACGCTAAGGATCAAGATAAACATCACCTGCATCTATTGGTTCCAAAGTATGGGAGGTGGGAGAAAGGGCTGTCTCCATTGGAAGAAGAGTCCTTAGGCGACCTATTGGTGCACGGGACTGCGCTCAACCAACTGAGCCACACCGGCCGGGGCAATGAGTCCCTTTTCTTATTTCCAGCTGGTGGACACTTCTCATCCCTGCCTGCTCTATAGGCAGCCGTCAGAGCGGCAAACACAAATATTGATCTTCTTTCTTAAGTTTCTCGGGGGCCTTTTTACCCTGGATTGTGCTGCTACATATGTTGTGTTATTCTTGCTACTTCCCATGCTTGTCCCACTCTTTGGTGGGGGGTGCCCTGGGCATAGGTGCCCTCCTGAGTCAGCTGCCTTTGGAGGGAGAGTGTCTGGCGACTTGGCTTCAATCTATCCTTAGGCTGTTCCCCCTTCCCCGCCAGAAGATGAGGTCATAGCTTTGCTCTTCTTTCTTCTCTGGTGCCTGAGTCAGTCTTCCAGACCTGCATCCAGCTCGGCAGCAGAAAGCTGACTCGATCCCAGCTCCCCAAGGTTACCCGAGCGTCTGGCCCATGCTCATTTGGCAACATCTTGAGGAGGCGGCGCTCGTGTTAACTGAAGCTGAAACTTAGACTTGTGTGGCAGTTTGACGTTGGCAAGCACTCTTCTCCATCTCATTTTATTCCATCTTCAAATGCATGGTCTTCAAGTGAAAATGCAAGAGGGGGTCTGTTCATAGGCAGTGTCGGGACCGTGTGCTGATGCTGTGGAGAAGCAAGCGCGGAGCTCCAGAGACCATGTCCCGGGGGTAGGCAGCCTGGAGAATGTGGGTGACACACAGAAAAGAGAGAAGAGTTCCCTTTGCTCTTCTTTCTGTTAAACACCCAGTTAATTTATTTTTTTAATATATTTTATTGGTTTGTTACAGAGAGGAAGGGAGAGGGATAGAGAGTTAGAAACATCGATGGGAGAGAAACATTGACCAACTGCCTCCTGCACACTCCCTACCGTGGATGTGCCTGCAACCAAGGTACATGCCCTTGACTGGAATCGAACCCGGGACCTTTCAGTCCGCAGGCCGACGCTCTATCCACTGAGCCAAACTGGTTAGGGCCAACACCCAGTTAATTTTACAGGGAAGGCAAGTGAGCCTCCGTATTCCATTCTGATGCCAATCAATTGCTGGTGACCACCAGTGCTGAAGACCATGTTGGAAAGAATTCCGAGGTCATGCCGGACGTCAGTGGGGAAGAATGGCACGGTTGCTTAGTGACGTCTGCCATGGCATGGGCTAGGTATTTGCTATCATAGGTCTAGATTTAACCAGACACGGATGCGATTCCCATTCAGTAGAGGAATCAGACGGAAGGGCCAGGGGTTTCTGTGATCATGTAGAGAATTCTGAAGCTCCTAGACTGATCGCAAGGCCTAGCCCCCAGCTCTGGGAGCTGGTCACGGCTTACCTACTGTGGCAGCTGCCAGAACCTTCCACAGGAACACTCTGGGCTTACATGGTTCTGGCCTCCTTTGCACAAACAGAAGCAAATACCCATTCTCATCATTGCTTCTTGTGCTTTGCTAGTGTCTTTGGCCAAGTGCATGGGAGGGAAGGGAATAAATAAAAAAGCGGAGATGAGTAAGCAGTGTTTTTCAAAGAGATGTTGGTCACTAATCTTAGGATAATAAATGGGCTCTATATTGTAGGTCAACTCCAATCAAAAGAAAGTGAGTGGCTCCCTGGAGTGCTGTGTTGAGGACTGGAGGGTTTCCGCTGGATCCAATGAAAGATTGCTGTGATTGATTAGTGATGTCTGTCATGAGTATAAGATAGTCAATGGTGGCATATATTCAGTGCATTTGGGTATTTCTTTTGCCCAAAAGTTAGATGATGGTGTTGACCTTGACCATGAACACTAGAAACATGACTTCAGATCCCTGTTTTCCTGGTGCTTGGCATATGGTAGGTGCTCACAAAAATCTTAGTCAAACAAATGAATGACTCCATATAAGTCATCTTCGTGTTCCTGTCATACCCTACACATTGATTAGCATTCACATTGCCCTTAGGGACAGACAGGGTCGTGATTTGTGTTGCCACTCTAGGATTGAGGACAATGAAGTTCAGAGATGTGTATTGATGTGACTGGCGTCACACAGCTTCTAAAAGAAATAAAGAGGACTAGAAGGGAAGCCCTCCAACAACTAAGCCGGTTTTCTCATTCTTAGCAGAGAAAGGGGCCCATCGGGACAGATCATTCTAGAACCTCCACCTAGGGTGTTTGGTGAATATGCAGATTCCTGAATCAGGGTCTCTGGGGGTGGAGTCTAGGGACTGAGGAAGAGGAAGGCTACGTGACCTAGTGAAGGCCACTGAATGTGTCAACAGTGGGGCCATGATTTCAGTCAAGTCTCTGCTACATGATGGCCACAGCTGAGGAATCACAAATGTGACGAATGCCACAAAGGAGACAGGGTTCTCACAGGAGTGTGCAGTCCTGTTGGCTCACATCAAAACAGTCAGACAAGCAAACCTTTCTCAGCAAAGCATTTGGCACAAGGCAGACCACGTATCCAGTATTTGCCCCATCTCACCCCTTTCAACCAGAATTTCAGCATTTGCAGCTGCGTCCTAAATCCAGGGCTTGGCTGATTCTTCAAAGACCTAAAAATAGAGGCCCCTGTTCCCCACCAAGCAGTCCTAGATGCCCTCTCCCTCCCCCTCCTTCTTGCTGACAGCCATGAGCTCTCCCTTCCCCAAATAAAACCCTGATGAAACCCCAGGAAAAGCCATCGCTTGTTTCTCCGCATGACTTTCCCGCAGACAGTGCAAGGGCTTTGCTCTCCCCAGAAGCACTTAAGAACTGCAAATTAATTATACAGAACAATTAGCTCTTGCTCACAATCTGGGCAGTGGGCACTTTGAAGCAAGAAGAGTAACAATGGACTTTGGATGACTACCTTAGTAATGAGAGTTTGCTGAAGAAGAACAAAATTATGCCAGAGGAAATGTCTGTGATAATAAGCTGCATGTAGCCTTTGATAATATGCACCCATGATATGCAGCGTGATTTGAAGAATGCACTGATAATTCTTTTTTATTTTGATAGTTAAGTATTGATCTTCACCTGTATTACAAAAATATTTATCACCTAATCCATCAAACCCATGGATTTACAGACATTCTTAGGATGAGGCTGAGTGTATTAGCTACCTATTGCCGTGTAACAAATTACCTCCCAAAATTAGCAATAAATATTTATTATGTCACCGTTTCTGCGGGTCATGAATTCAGGAGTTAATGTTGGGTGGTTTGGGCTCAGAGTCTGTCATGAGGCTGTAATCAAGATGTCAACCGGGGCTGTGGTCATCTGAAGGCTCGACTGTGGCTGGCGGCTCCTCTTCCAAAGTGGCTCTCTGCTGTGGCTGGCAAGTCAACGCCATTGTTGGCATGAGACACAAAGAGAAGTGATCATGCCCAGTCCCACAGCTAGTAAGTAGCAGAGTTAGGATTCTGTCTGATACTAAAGTAACTTTATCAAACCAAGAGAACGTTGAGTAAGTTCGGGGACCCACAGGAAGAGGTCATTGTAAAATCTCACGGTTAAACGTTCTTACTGTTCTCGGGTTTGGGAAGTGTTTTTCCTCTGACATTCGTAAAGCAGAAGGTGAGGATGACGTCTTTGTTTTAAAGAGGTGTCAAGGAACGACTCCTGCTCCGATCTGCCCGAAATCCAGAACGGCTGGAAAACCACTTCGCATACGGAGCTCGTGAGGGGAGCCAGGATCACCTACCAGTGTGACCCCGGCTACGACATCGTGGGGAGCGACACCCTCACCTGCCAGTGGGACCTCAGCTGGAGCAGTGATCCCCCGTTTTGTGAGAAAAGTAAGCATCGTCCTGTTTTCTTCTAGGTCAGGGGGTGGTGAGTCCTCGCTGGTTTCTTTCTGTTTTTGTTTTGGTTTTTTGGTTTGTCATGGATGCAGTGGCATTATTTAATGTGGAATCTGGCCTCCCTTCAACTCCACCAACTCATTGGTGCTGCTCACAGATGTCACTCTGTAGGCAGGGATCTCAGACTCAGGTACCCTCAGAAGCCAGGCAGGGAAAGTAAATGAGTGACACGGACTCATGTCAGACAATAGGGGGTGGTATGGACTGTGGTGAAGGGGAATGTATGCAGCCTGTGTAAACACATCATTCAAATTCAGGTCTTTAAAAATCCGGTAGTAGCCAAGCAAAACAAGTTAAGCTGGACCTTGGAGTCCCAGTTCGAACCCCTATAGTAGGTGGCTGACCTCATCCACACAGCATCTGCCCCAGTCTCCTGGTTCCTCCTGCCTGTCCCCTCAGGCGTGGGGCCAGCCATGTCTGCTGGCAACTAAATCTGGTGTCTTGAAAAGGGGTAGAAAGGGAAATACTCCTGGTAGCAGAGGGAGGGGCTACGTTCAGAGGTGTACAAGGTTGTATATCGTACATAGGTCCTTGGGCCCTGATGCAAAGCAAACGTATCTTTGGGCAAATTCCTGAAAGTGGGTTGACGTCCAAATCTCTTTCATCCCGGCCTAGTCTCCAGCCACCTTTGATGCGCCCGAGGTGCATTATCTTCCCAGCGGGAAAGGAGCTTAAGTTAGGAACCTTTCTAGATCCTTCTGTCATTCATCCGTGGCCACCGAGAGCCCTAACGCGCACCTGGTCTGCTTTCGTCTCGCGCAGTTATGTACTGCACCGACCCCGGGGAAGTGGACCACTCGACCCGCTTGATTTCGGACCCTGTGCTGCTGGTGGGCACCACCATCCAGTACACGTGCGAGCCCGGCTTCGTGCTGGAGGGGAGCTCGCTTCTGACCTGCTACAGCCGCGAGACCGGCACCCCCATCTGGACGTCCCGCCTGCCCCACTGTGTCTGTGAGTCCTGTTTATTGACTTAACAAAAACTCCATGTCGCTGCCTCTTAGTCACGGAGGCACACTGACTGGGTTGCTCAGGGAAGGCACCCCCCCTTTGGGAGTGCTTGTTATTATGACGATCACAGAGCTAGCACGCACTGAACGCAGGGGTGCTGTGACATTCACGGTCAATGTGCCAGGCACTGCGCTCAGTCCTTTGCCAGAGGCCCCTCTCTGCTCCCCCAGTGGCCTGGTCAGCATGGCATCACTGGCTCCGTTTCAGAAGGTCCAGAGAGGTGATCTCATTGCCGCAGGTCACACAGCCAGTTAACCCAGACGGTCCGCAGGGACTGAATGGGGTGGATTTGAGCTCTATTTGGCCTCGTCTACGTGGAGCCACCGAAGCAAATGTTTGGTTTAAAAAAACAACACCACCTTTTTGGGTTTCCTGACCGTAAAAACTCAAAAAAGGCTTCCCAGGTCACTCTGAAACTGGAGGGTCTGTTCTCACCAGGCAGGGGAGGTGGAGAGCGGTGGTCCAGGAGGCTCAGCCTGGGAAGCACGTTCCCTTCCCGTTTCCTCCTGGCGACTTGGGAGGGTGGGGAATTGAAGCTGCAGAGACCCAGACACGAACAGCTAAAAATAAAAGCTTATTGTAAAACCCTGGAAGGCGATACCCTTTTTATAAAGAAAGAAACGGCACTCCGCTAATGAGGACAGTCTCCAAAGGCCCTCTGGGCCGCCGTGGCTGCTGGGTTCCCGAGAAGCGTGTCTCCCTCGTTTCGGGGCGCCTTTCTCTGAAACCTCAGCGCCGGAGCTGCAGGCTCAGTGAAGACAGCTTCCGCGATACCCATGCTAGTGAGTTCACGCACCAAGTGGGTGGCAGGAGACTCTCGATCCTCCCTGAAGCCTAAAAAGTAACCACGTGGTTCCCACGACGTTACAGGCAGGCGAGGCTGGTGGGAGATGGCGTGTGAAGTAAGAGGATGGTCCCATTCTTGCAGCGAGGTGCCTGGAGCGAGAGGGGGGTTACCGTCGGGGTTCTCAGGGCATTTTTAAGGATGAGGTTGTCAGACACAAAACAGCTTTAAGGTGTTTCCTCTACTGAACGAAAGAACAGCCCCGATCCGACGGGCACCTTCGCCATGCTGTGTCCTTCCCCAACATGAACACGATTAAACCTCATAAAACTGCATGAATGCTACGTGTGTCCACTTAAAAGCAGGAAAGGAGGCCCAGAGAGGGTGAGTAGCTTTCCTGAGGCCACACAGCAGGGAAGGGGAGATCTTAGGATTCCCATTCAAGCCTGATGAACCCCCAAGCATTATCATCTCCCCCCCTCCCCATCACTGCAGTGCCAGCTTCTGGGCGAAGTTCCTGTTCTTGATTGTTGACAAAGATCTTCCACCAACAAGCTGCTTTTAAACCTCAGAAAACTGCATGAATGCTATGTGTGTTCACTTAAAAGCAGGAAAGGAGGCCCAGGAGGGTGGGTAGCTTTCCTGAGCTCACACAGCAGGGAAGGGGAGATCCTAGGATTCCCATTCAAGCCTGATGAACCCCCAAAACATTATCATCTCCCCCTCTCCCGCCCCACAATCACTTCAGTGCCAGCTTCTGGGTGAAGTTCCAGTGCTTGATTGTTGACAAAGATCTTCCACCAACAAGCTGCTGATACAGACAGTAAACTGTATAAGCTCTGCTCCTCCAGCTTCTGTTCAGGGTCGCTGGGACTCAAAGCCATGTTCTTTCCTAGTCCATTTACCCCAAGACACTTCGAGAACAGACAGGTCAGGCACTGGTAGGGGTCAGGCATTGGTAGGGGAAAGAGTCTGGGATTCGCAGTCAACACACTCCCAGCTCTGCTGGGTGACCTTGGACAGGTAGCTTGCCCTCTCTGGGCCTCAGAGCTCTCATCTGAGAACTGAAAAGGAAATAATACTCCCTGCCAGGCAGGGTTTTTGTTTGTTTGTTTGTTTGTTTTAATGTTTTTTTAATATATTTTTATTGATTTCAGAGAGGGTCTGAAAAAGGAAATAATACTCCCTACCAGGCAGGGTTGTTGGAAGCAACTCATTTAGCCATTCAATATGCAGCCTGATGCTAGGAGAGTGTTTCCTAAACTTTCTCAACTCAAGATACCCTTGGTGTCTCAGGAATTCTTTCATGGAATTTCCAGGCCAAAAATACCTAATAATTCTGTTTGATAAGTAGTTTGCTACAAACATCTTAATAATTAGCTATATTGGGGTAACTTAGTAGTTTTTAGAGAAACTAACACATAAGTTGAAAGATTATATTTTTATTTCACTCTTAAATAACTAGTTACTACTCCAGGGATACATGTGCCTGCGGGGCTCCACCGAACTTCTCAAACCTCAGCATCAGGCTGGACTCTGCCATGGTCATTTCCTGTTCCATGTGTATTTGTCACAGTTCTTGTCTCTTAGGACAGCAACCATGGAACAGCCAGCTTTGCAAAGATGAGGCATCAGTAAAGCCGGCTAGGGCCAGGCAGGGTTGTTGGAAGTAACTCATTTAGTCATTCAATATGCAGGCTAATGCTAGGAGGGAGTTTCCTAAACTTTCTCAATTCAAGATACCCTTGGTGTCTCAGAAGTGTTTTCATTGACTTTCCAGGCCAAAAATACCTAATACTCCTGTTTGTTAAGTAGTTTGGTCCAAACACCTTAATAATTAGCTATATCGGGATAACTTAGTCGTTTTTTGAGAAAGTAACACACATAAGTTGAAAGATTATATTTTTATTTCATTCTTAAATAACTACAGTTACTACTCCAGGGATACATGTGCCTGCGGGGCTCCACCAAACTTCTCAAACCTCAGCATCAGGCTAGACTCTGCCATGGTCATTTCCTGTTCCATGTGGATTTGTCACAGTTCTTGCCTCTTAGCACAGCAACCACGGAACAGCCAGCTTTGCAAAGATGAGGCATCAGTAAAGGGAACGTAGCTCTGTCTCGTGCTGAAACTGGGAACTTCCTGGAGCTAGTAGTTCCCGAGGGTCTGAGAGATGTCACTGTGTCTTCCTCAAAATTTTACAAAATCTCACAGCATCTCTGTGAGTTCGTGGTGGCACCCCAGGGCACCTTGGTGCACAGTTTGGGAACCATGGTGGTGGTCGGGCCCTGAAAATAGAGCAGTGGGTAAACAGACATGATCCATGCTCTCATGAAGCCTGGGGTCTATTGGAGATGAGCGGAGGAAAACAAATCTATGAAGAAAATAGCAATGGATAAACAGCACCTCCTCCAGGGAGACCTCCCTGACTGCCTAGACTAGGTCCTGTTTCTCTCCTCTGAGTTCTCATGGCACCTACAGTTCAGCTATCACAGCACTTGCTGTAGCCTATTGAAATGATCCGTTCAGATATTCAGAGAAGCAAACACATAACTCACTTGCTGGGATTGTAGCCATTAATTCTTGTATCCCTCGTGCTCAATAGTATGTGTTACTATTACCATCGTCGTTATTGTTAGTGATACTAATGTGGCCTTTATTGACGGTGGCGTGGTAAATGACTCCTCAGGCTCCCATCCAGAAGACATAAACCACGCTACCTAGAGTGATGATATGACAAATTCAGTGAGGGTTTTATGGGTGGCTCTCCGGAGAAGCACTTAGGGATTCCCCAGGAGGCCCTGGCAGAACCCATGTGGCCAGACTGTGACTCTAGTAAAAGCTCCCATCGATGTACTGCCCCCAAGATGCCTGAGGGGTGGAGCCCCGGCACTGAATCTAGGGGGTTGTAGTGCGGCCAGGTGAGAGCAGGTGAGGACGCCTCCCCTCATCTCCCTAAACCTGCTGGCAACATCCTCCTTTACATTGAAGTCTATGAGTTTATCCTCTGTCATTTACTATCTCCCCAGGGACAGGACAGTCCTGGCACGGGGTTGGCATCCAGAAAATATTTGTGGGATACCTGACTGTTAAGTTTCATGAAGGCAGGGGCCGCATCTATCTTATTCATCATTGTACTAGTAAGAGGTGCTCAATAAATATTTGTTCTCCTCACTGATCTGTTAATTTATGAAGGGAAAGGTTGTGGGGAAGTTGTTCTGCGTTACCATTGCCACCTGATGGCCACTTGGCTACATTGCAGGTAATACACGCATTTGCCACATAAGGATCCTCACTTCCCCTCCACCCAGGAGGGAGGGAAGCAGCCTGGAATCAGACCGGCATCTCATCTCACCTCCCATCCCCCATCCCCAGCCTGAGCCCTCACTTTCCCAGCCGAGCACTGGTTTCCAGGTTTCCTCTGGAAACTCCTGACCTCCCCACCCGTGACCGTGACCGGGTCAGGCGAGGTTTGTCCTCTGTGCTTCCCATCACAGCTGTTGCTGCACTGGGTTGCAGTCACCTGAGCAGCCTTCTCTCTCACCCACTAGACCAGTGATGGCGAACCTATGACACACGTGTCAGAGGTGACACGCGAACTCATTTTTTTGGTTGATTTTTCTTTGTTAAATGGCATTTAAATATATAAAATAAATATCAAAAATATAAATCTTTGTTTTACTATGGTTGCAAATATCAAAAACATCAAAAAAATTCTATATGTGACACGGCACCAGAGTTAAGTTAGGGTTTTTCAAAATGCTGACACGCCGAGCTCAAAAGGTTCGCCATCACTGCACTAGACTGACTTCTGGGCAAATGGAAACCACACTTTCCTAGTTCTCCACTCTATACCCCTCTCCTGGCACAAACCTGGCACAGAGGGGCAGAGTACTGTCTGCTGGACCCTCCCTCCAAATGAGTGGGTTCTAGACTCTGGGGGTTCATGAGCTATAAAGTGCAGTGCATTGGGCTGCATTTCCCAAGGAGTGTTATATACACCCCTGGTGATACCAACGTGGCTTGAGGCGGTGCCCAGATTAACTCTCTGGTGTTTTGTTTTGTTAAGATGGAAACTGACATTTGAAATCTGTGATTATAGAAATAGAGGTGAGGCTAAATTGTATTGCACAATTTCAATGGAAAAGCAAATCAACAGAAATAAGAAACATTAAGTAAACAATAGTATGAAAAGACACTTGGTATGAAAAGACAACAGAAATTGTAAAGGCCACACAAATAGCCAGTGTTTATTGGGTGCTCACTGTGCTGCTCACCTATATGCATGTGCTCATTTAATCCTCCTAGCAACCCTCTGACATGGCCCATTTTACAGATGAGGAAATTGAGGCTCTGAGAAGTCAGTACCCACAGAGGTTATTTATGAGGCTCCTACTATATAGGTTGGGGTCATTTATGATGCTCCTTCTGTATACCAGGCCCTGAGCTTCAAGCAAGCCTTAACAGTGAGGGAAACTGATGTACAATGATTAAATAAATACTGCTGGGGTGGAAGAAGAACTGGAAAGACTAGTGACTGAATTAGGGGTAGGAGGCATCCAGGAAGACTTCCTGGAGGTGGAGAAATGAGGAATGAGAATTGAAAGACAAGACTGATCCAGCCTGGGTGGGCAGTTAAGGTGTGAGTTGAGAAGCAGAAGGAATGCTTTATAACTTAACGTCACCATCCTTCATTTATAGAATATCTAGGACATGCCAAGAGGACTTTACACCATAATCTTATTTCATCTTCCAAGTCCCTATGAGATAGGTACTACTATTATTATTCCCATTTTACTGATGAGGAAACTGAGGCTCAGAATCTGTCCGTGGCCCTTGCTGGAGGTCACACAGCTAATTAGTAAGTAGCAGAAACAAGATTTTAACCCATATTCCACAGCCCAGTACAGTCTACCGTGCCCATGTGTAACCCATGCCCAGAGGCAGGAGACAAAAAGGTGAGTTTGGGGAATGGGAACCAGTTCAGTGCAAGGTGGGGATGTAGATGGAGAATGTTGCGGAGACCGGCCAAAGCCAGATCGGGCTGGCTCTGAGTAGGAGTCCCCAGAGATTCGCATCCTCTCACCAGAGCTCCTTTTGGCTTGCGTTTCAGCGGAAGAGTCCCTGGCATGTGACAACCCAGGGTTACCAGAAAACGGGTACCAGATCCTGTACAAGCGCCTCTACCTGCCAGGAGAGTCCCTCACCTTCATGTGCTACGAGGGCTTCGAGCTCATGGGCGAAGTGACCATCCGATGCATCCTGGGACAGCCATCCCACTGGAATGGGCCGCTGCCTGTTTGTAAAGGTGAGGAAACCTACTTGAGACACACGGGACGGGGGAAGCCGGAGATGTCAGGACGGGCTGGCAGGGGTTCTGAATCTTCTCCAGAAGCTGAGCTGCTGCATTTCATCAAATCTAAGACACCACCATTATTCTCACCACCGAGAAAGGAAAACACCACTGCCAATGGAACTGTGACACAGTGCTTTCTCCTTGCTTAGCACTGTGTTGTTGTTGTGAATCCTCACCCAAGGATATTCTTTCCATTGATATTTTTTTTAGAGAGAGAGAGTAGAAGGGAGGGGGAAGGGAAAGCATCCAGGAATTTTCAGCAAATGCAGTAGCCCCGGATAAATAAAACGTAACATTGACTTCAGGAAAGCGTGGCATGGGCTTTTGCTCCCATTCTTTTTGGCCCCATAACATGCACGGCGAATCCACTTGACATTGACCAATGCTTTCTATTTCTCTTGCAGTTAATCAAGACAGCTTTGAACACGCGTTAGAAGGTGAGTCCCAGAGTGAAAAACACCCAATAAATCAAGCTCATAGCAAAAAAACAAGGGCAGGTCCTAAACCATCCTGGGCCAGGTGCTTACAAAAAACTAACAATAACAAAACATCTTCCTTCACCTGCCGGAGGTCATTTCAAAACAAATGCTATTGCAAAGAAAAAGTCATTGGATTTACATCTTACGGTCCTAACTGAGATCTGGAAGCGATTTGACGCCAGTTGTGCTCATGAGAGTAGAAAGTCTGAGAGTCCCTCTGCCTGACAAAGGCATCAGCTGTTTGTAAAACTTTTCAACCACGTGGTACCTTTGGAGAAACTGTATCCAATGATGCCTCCCCACCTACACTGAGCATCCTCCTGGTTTCAGGAGGGAAACGGTCCAGGGCGTGGTCTGTGGTCTGTTTTTCCCTTAGTCTTTCTCTTCCCCAACGCATCTGTCCCTGTGCCCTCTTGTTCCCTGTTCTCCTTTTACTAGGAGTTTCCAAGTAAGATTTATTAATGCGCAGCAGATGCTGAAAGCTCTCTAGGATTTGCTTTTGTTTTCATGTGGTGGCTCCTTCCCTCTGCAGCCCCTCTCCTACCTGAACCATCCTGCATTCTGCGTCACCTCCATTCGGCATTCCCAATCCACTCGCCTGGGCGATGGCGCCAGATGGTTGTTGGTTTTTAAAGCTGTAACCAGAGGAGCCGCTTTCATTATTATTTTTGGAGCCATTTAACTTCCTGACAATAAGAGGTTCCCTCAGAACCTGGGGCTGTGGGGATCGCATGGCATTAGTCACTCTTCCTAGTAACAGATGATGTTTTAATCCGAGCAGGCGGAGCCGGGGCTGAGATAGAACAGCGTGTTATTAGTCACACCACTAGGGATAGAGGATGTTGCGTGGCTCCGGTGTCTTTCAGGCCATCCCCTTTCTGCCTTTGCCAACCAGTGAACCATGGGAATGTCTCAGATGTGTGGGATTGCGGAGAGATTACAGCGCTAATGTACTGTTTTGTGCTCCTGCGTTTATTGTGGGCGTTAGGGTCACTTTTGCACACTCCATAGAGTGGCGGGTAATGAATTCTAGATTGATGTGCAGCTGAGCTCTGTTGGGCATGGCATGGAGCAGCGCAGAGGGAACCTGGAGGCCGAGAGAATGTGCAGCCATGGCCGCTGAGAATCAAAATTGGGTCTTCACCGTCGGGGTACCACCGGGTGTGTAGTACTGAGACCGGCCCCAGCTGCCCAGCGCCCTCTCCTGGAGGGGCTGATAAAGCAGCCCCTGGGAGGGACCCTCCGGTCTGGGTACAACAAGCTCCCTCCACTCCATGGAATGCCAGTGAATCTGCCTTCCTGGTTTGCACACTTGGGATTTCTCCCTTGAATTGGATTTTAACCAGCTTTCAACTGTACCCCCCACCAAAGGAAAACGGGCATGGTAGGATCAGGGTTCAAGGACTGTAATTCTCGGTTGCCCCATGACCACCTCACCCAAGGATGGGCCTGGACTCAGTTGCAAAAGAACCAGCACGAACTCCTCTAGGCTCCGCCTCTTTCCCCCTTGAAGATGGTTCTCCGGAGGCTAAGGCTCACTGACATCGGTTCTTTGGGAAGGTGTGGGACTGGGAGCCAGGGACCGGGTGGGCTGAGCGTATGTGACATGAAGGCCTCACTGGCTGTGTGTTCAGTAGCAGAAGCGGCAGCGGAGACATCACTGGAAGGAGGAACTATGGCGCTGGCTATCTTCATCCCGGTCCTCATCATCTCCTTACTGCTGGGGGGAGCCTACATTTACATCACCAGGTAGGGAGCCCCGGAGCAAGTTGGGGGGCTGCCATCCCCTCATCCATTCGTGTCCTGAGGGGCTGGGCATTTCACCTCTCTGAACCTCAGCATCTCCACCTCTAGTTTGGGGACAATGGCATTTGTGTGAAATGACACTTGAGTAAGGACTTGAAAGCAATGCTAAGGTAAGCTCTGCAAACCTGGGATAAGAGAAACAGCATGTGCAAAGGCCCTGAGGCAGGTATTTGCCTCATATAGATTTTCCCTGCCCTCCTGGAGCTTACAGTCTAGGAGGAAGAGAGGGGAAATACACAAATAATAACACACTGTATAAACACAATGAAGGAAGGAGTGGTAACAGAGGAGGAACCACCTTTAACTAGGTGGTCTGACGCAACACAGTATTCATAGGTGCTCAATAAATGCTCATTATTGTTATTGTTGTTCTTTGCATTAAAGAGGGACTTCAGTCACTTTTCAGGTGAAAACAAATTAAGCTCCGTGCCCTCTGCAGTCAGGGGAGGTACTGAGGCTCCAGTTATTACCGACTGGGTTAGAAGTTGAGGGCAATTAGGATCTCAGCTTTCACCCCACTCGGATTCTCACCCACAAGAAGCTGTTTCCACACATCCCCCTTGTCATTCGTGGAGGTGCCGGTACTCAGAAAGTCTCACTCGCTGTTCCCCTCAGGCAGCGATTTTCAACGGGTGTGCCTCAGATTGTCAAATGACAAAAGTGACAGCAGCCAACAGAACCATAGCCTTCCGTTGAGAATGCCCTGTCTTGAACCATAAATATACAGGTCATATAATAGAGTTGCATCTTATCAGTCATGTGGCATAAGAAGGTTGTGTCTGATTGGTTAATTTTGGTACCAGAAATCCTTATATACAAGTATAAGTACCTGATTTTTTTAAAGTCACTTTGGAACAAAAAAATAGGCAATTTTTCTTTTCATAAATCAATCAAAATTACACCTATTTTTTATCAGAGCAGCAAAATATATATTTGTTGGTGTGTGACAGAATTTTAATAACTAGTCTGTGTGCCATGAGATGGAAAAGGTTGAACATCGCTGCCCTCAGGTATAGTGAGGTATCTCCCAGGCCGGGAAGAGTAACTGCTCTCTTTTTCATTCTCCCTTCTCCAGATGTCGTTATTACTCCAACCTCCGCCTGCCCCTGATGTACTCTCACCCCTACAGCCAGATCACCGTGGAGACCGAGTTTGACAACCCCATTTACGAGACAGGGGTGAGTTGGTCTCTCCTCGCTCCCGGGCGCCTCCCTCTTTGCCCTGAATTCCCTGACATCAAAACTGAAGGTTTCGTTTCCTTTTGTTCACGATGCCACTGGCAGAGAAGTGTGGCCAGGGCCCCATCTCATCCCCCATGACCCTTATGGAGCTAACTGCTGAGAGCACCCAGCTCTCTCTGCAAGCCGATGACACACTGTAACGCTGCTCGCTTTTGGCAGAAGGACCACAGAAAGAAGGGGCTGCACCGAATACCCATGGAGAGACGGCTGAGATGGGCACACCCCTTACTGAGCTCCACGCCCTAATGAATGGCAGCGTGCAACATCCTACACATTTGAGTGGCCGGCCTGGTGTTGGCTATTAGGGACATAGTCATGAGCCAATATACACAATCCAGCCATTAATGTGCATATGGTCTTGCAACGGTGACAGCTATTAATAACAACAATAATATGTGTCATGGGCTGGGCACCTTAAATGCATGGTGCCCAGCCCATGACACATATTTCCCCATGAATCCTTGCAACTACCTGTGATTGATTCTGCTGTTTTCATTGTGGATTGATGAGGATGATGAGGTTCAGAAAAAGGAAAAGGTGATTTGGCCGAGGTTGCACACCACCAGAAGGCACGGTCAGGAGCCAGGATGCAAACTCTACCCGGTGCCATTACTCCTTACACTGTCCCACCTCCCTTCAGCCTCACACGATCAAATATGCCGATGAATGTCTTGATTGTAACAGGTCATTATTTTTAAGGACCATGAAGGAAATTAGGCTGCTACAAGAGTATAAGATGGGGGATACTTAGAAGTGATGGGGAAGGCATTGTTGAACCAGTGATGTGAAGCTAAGCCACGTAAGGTGAGTAGAACTTAGATGGTGGCTATAGAAGATGCCAGGGAGAAGAGAGAGCCCATGCAAAGGCCTGAGGCACAGGGCAGGAACCAGAAGATTAGTCATGACTCTGAAAAATCACAACCCTTCAAATTCACTGTGTAATGATGTACAACCACCTCTCAGCATTTGGGCAGCATAAACTCGACTTGTTCCTTGTCCTTACTGATGTTCCCTCACCCACCTCTTCTTCTGACCTCCTGTGTTAGTTATTCATTGATGTGTAGCAATGTTACTGAAAAATTTAGAGTCTAAAATAACACACACGTATTGTGTCATAGATTCTGTAGGTCAGGAGTCCAGACACAGCTTAGCTGGGTCTCTACTTCAGGGCTCACAAGGTGTCAGTCAGGGCTGCGGTCTCATCTGAGACTTGACTGGGGAAGGATCCCCCTCCAAGCTCACAGGGTTATCAGCAGCATTTAGCTCCTTGCAGGTGGTTGTCTTCCCACCACACTCCATATACCATGAAGCACAGGCATGATTGTATATCTGTGTTGGCTCAGCAGAAACCATAGACTTCCATTAAAGCATGTGACGGTGACCTCTTCCGGGGCACAGCCCATGGTTCCTTATATCTCCCCGCTCCTGTGCCCGGGGGGCCTGGAGAACATTACACACACACTCCATGAACATCAGAGAAATTGAACTAGTTGCTACCCATATATATTTCAGTCATTTCAGATATGACCTGGTAAGAAGAGGTCGTATGTTATTTTGCATTCCATGTAGCTTGTTTCCCAAACCTTAAAAAAATCAAGCTGATGAAAAAACAGCACTTTAGAAACCAGACCTTGTTGATACTTATTAGAACAGTATATCAGTTACCTAACACTATCATCATGCTGCGTAACAAGCAGTCCCCCCAACCGCTCAAAGCAGCACGTTCATTTGCTCATCAGTCTGCGAGGCAGCGTTTCCGGCTAGTTTCAGCTAGGCGGTAGCCTGGTTCGCCTGTGCTCACTCACACATCTGGGATTGGCTAGTCACTGGCTGGGGGACTGAGCTCGGTTCTCCATGTCCTTCACCTCTCGGCTGGGCCTAATGGCTACCAAGGCATGCTCTGCTCATGGTGATGGCAGAGGGGCAGGGCACACGCAGAAACACACAAGCACTTCTCAGGCCCCTCTCGTGACCCATCTCCTTAGAACCCATCGGCCAAAGCAAGTCAGGGTCAGAGCAGAAAGCCCCGCAATGTCTCCTGGCCAACATTGTGGACACGGGAGGGATGAAGAGCTAGAACCAACTATGTATCACTCTGCCGCACCAGCTTCAATAGATCTACGCTTCTCTCTCTTGCAGGAAACCAGAGAGTATGAAGTTTCCATCTAGAGAGAGCTACACTTGAGAAGGGAACTCACAGCTATGAACTCAACTACAACCTCCTCGAGAAATTCATCCAGAGACCATGTGGCATTTGATCAAAACACCCCAGAGTGTCCGGCTGTCTTTTCTTTAGACTCCTTATGGAAGACGTACTGTTTTCTTCACTGTATTTATTATATTTAAAATGGAGATAGGTGTGGTTGGATGTATTGTCGCTGCGGTCAGATTCGTGTCCCAGCCTCAGTCGCTTCCGAGGGCCGGTGGAAGGTCTGCGAAATGGCAGACACAGCAGTAGAGGGGGAAACAGCAGAACCGGTCGTTTCTCCCGTCAGCAGTGCCATCCTACGGCTGCGTCGAACTGCATGCGTCTTTGGGACCCAGGCCCGTGGTGTGTTTAGTACCGATCGCAGTCCCCAGGTTAGGTCGGGAAGGGTGATTTTTTGTAGGATTAACTTGGGTTGGAATTTCCCGTGGATACTTCAGTAGGTCGGCTCCCAAGCAAATCCGTGTGTTTCCCTCTTCCAGTTTCCCCCGCTTCTAAGTGGCCTGGCCACACCCCCTCCCTCCCGTGCCCCTTCTGAGAGCAGCCAAGACGTTGCATAAACATTCTCTTTTACTGCCCTGGCCTCCCCGGGTGCTGGCAAAATGAGAACATGTTTTCTTTCTAGAAGAGTGATAAATGACAAGGAAATTTTTTTCAGAGAGGACGAGGGACTTGAGAGTTCCCGTGAAGAACTGGGCAAGGGAGAACGCTGGTCGTGGGAATCAAGTTAATAAAATGTTTTTGCTTTGACACTCCGTCAACAATGAAGGAGCAGGTCATTCAGGCTACAGGCCTCAGAATCGATCACCTTGTTCAGCGAGGCCGCCCTCCAGCTGTGAGCAGAGAACCGCAGCCTTTGGCAGCAGGGCCCCCTCGTCCACAGAGCGAGAAGGGTGTGTGTGGGAGGGGAGGTGCCACGTCCTGAGATCGGGGTGCGCTCTGCTCTTCTCCTGGGGTGCTGGAATGCCTGAGCCCTCAAAATGGGGAGACTCCGGTGCCCTGTTTCTCTTAAAGGTGGAATTTCCTAATATATTTGCAATCAAGTATTTCAGGGGAAGGGAGATTTCTATGAGAAGAAACTGTTTTTCTGTTGTCTGGAAACTTGGCCCAGAGGTTGAATAGGGGGGTGAATGCAAAGAAACAGAACCAAGGGGTTAAAACCACAAAGGAATCCGCATCCTACAATTTGAACCCCAATGAGAAGAATGGAGGAGTTGCAGGCCAGAAAGGAATTCATAAAGCACCTTAGTCATCGCATGAGCATCCTTATATTTTACCAGGATCATTGCATCCCAACCGGGGGGGACTGGTGAGCGAATAACTAACTATCCAGGAAGAGTCTTTTTTTTTTTTTTTTTTTTGGAGGAGAAGAATGGAGGAGCTACAGGCCAGAAAGGAATTCATAAAGCACCTTACTCATCGCATGAGCATCCTTATACTTTACCAGGATCATTGCATCCCAACCCGGGGGGACTGGTGAGCGAATAACTATCCAGGAAGAGTCTTTTTTTTTTTTTTTAGGTCTCAGAGCGGTGCATGGGGTTGATCTCATGGTCGTGAGACTCAAACGAAAGATGGTGATTGCTGCTCATCACGGACCGGAAGAGTCTTTCCTAAACAAAGAAAAGGCGGTGGGGGGGAGCGGGGAGAAGGGGCGGTGAGGATGCTGGGAAGGAATATGGGGCTGTCAGTCACCTCCCTAGTTCCCTAGTGACGGCCGATGGCACACAGGTTCAGTGTTTTTGGGGTGCCCTTTGGGTCCCACGCACGCTCTAGAATTGTTTTAAATCAGCTGGTTTTCACACAGGAGCAGATACTTCTGGCTGCCATGCCTCTGGGAGAGTCCGGGCGTCCATGTGTGGGTGGCTGGCTTTGGAAACCTCTGGGGCAGCATAGGGCAGTGGGCTTCGTACACAGGCACGTGCCCTCCGCCAGCAAGGAGCTTGCACCTCGCTCAGTCTCGGAGGTCTGAGGCTGGGAGGGTTCCTCCTGCCAGGAGAGACCCTGCTCCTCAGGCAGGCATGCGTGGCGCTCAGGAAGAGGCGGTCAGAGGCCGCTCTCCGGCCGCCAGAGCCCGCCCCGTCTTCTGGAAGAACCCTTAGTGAGCGGTGCCATGTTTGGAGAAAGACCAACAATGCCAATAACTCGACCTTTTCTCAAGAGGCAGAAAGAACCCAATCCTCGCTTTTATTTCTCGTTTGATGATGACTCCAACCCTAACCCGGGGCATCTGGCAAGAACTCTCTGAATGATTCTTCATTGTGGAACCTGCCGTGGTTGCGTGAAAACTAAACACTCGCCTTCCGCAAAGACTGACGAAGTGTAAAATCTTCATTCTAACCTTGACCCCGAGAGCTGGCCACGCCATGGCCCAGGGATTCGTGTTGGTTGGTGGAGGGATAGAAAAGGTGTCGGTGTTTTTGTTTCCAGGACACCAGTGTCCTAGCTCTGTCTTAGCAGTACAGCCCCTGTGACCACAGTTTAAACGTTCGTTTTAGCCTGAAGGTGACCGCGCGAGCTGGACGCTGTATACAGTGTGATTGCCAGGACAGGTCGGTGTCTGTTTTTTGTCCTGAGTGTGTATCTGTAACATGTAAAGGTAAGGAAATCGTCCTCCTAGTGCCAACAGTGTGCCAGGCAGGCATCTCATTTCAGTCCACGCGTGTCTGTTTTTACAAGATCAATATGAAAACCCATTGGGATTCAATAGTTTCCAACAGGATGCGATCTTGAGAAACTCAAGAACCGACGGGACCTTCCGAATAGCCACTCCGTTTTTAAAACGGCGGGAAAATACGTTTACAGAGATGTCACGCTTCCAAGATGCATGTGATGGCGTGTCTCCCAGGCTCCTTCCTGTTTGCAGGATGTGTCAGCCAACGCCTTGTGCTGTAAGGCGCACACACTCTCCACTCTTCAGCTCGGAGCTCCTCCTCCTGCTATTTGGGGAGGAGATGGGGGCGTAGAATTCTTGAGCCAACATAAGTATTCTGGTCGCTCTCTGATGCTTTAAATCGGATCTTCTGAAGTCAGCTCCTTGGAGAGCCTACGGGACCCCTGGCCGGTAGCTCTGGAAACCGCCAAACAGCCGTGCAGAGCGTCGTCAGGGCGGTTATGTAAGCGGGAGGGACTTGGGCAAGAATGACCTTTCTTTGGGGTGAGTCCAAAGAGCATGACTTTTCTGTGCCCTCGAGTGGTCATGGTGGGTCGTCGGAGTTGTCAGCACCTGCAAAGGTAGGCTTTCTCCTGGGATGTTTTCATTTCCATTTTATCCCCAAACCAACTTTGTAAGCGAGAATAACAAAAGGACGTCATTTTCCACTTTGTATATATTGATGCTAATAAAACAAATGAAAAAGAGTCAAGTCTGCGGGGAGGTCATTTTTCTGGGGATGAGGTGGGGAGACCCCCACTGAAACTTTGAGTGCCAAGGCAGGACTGCACCTTGGGGACCTTTGGGGGGACATCTGGGCAATGTTTGGACAAGACAGGACCACTGCCATCAACAGGCATACCACTTCCCTCCCTGTCCGGGCGGCCCTAACGGAACGCCGTAGACTGGGCAGCTTACACGACAGATGCTTATTTCTCACAGCTCTGGAGGCTGGGGCGTCCGAGATCAAGGTGCCACTGGCTGGGTTCCTGACAAGAGCTCTCTTCTTTCTCCTCTTCCTCCTATCCTTCCTCCCCCTCCTCCTCTGCTTCTTTCTCCTCCTCCTCCTCCTCCTCCCTTCTCATTCCCCTCCTTCTCCCCCTCCTTCCCCTGTCAAGGTAACACAGTAACAACAATAATAATAATAACTGGCTTAATACTTTTTTTGACATTTTAGACACACGTTTTATTTTGGAATAGTTTTAGATTTCCTGGTTATTTCCTTACACCTTCAGTATGTGTTTGTTTGCACTAAACTAAGAAATCGCCGTTCGAAAACCGTGCTCTTCTTACCGCTGTTTGCAATGCAGCTGCCTGGCACATCGTGGGCACGCAAAGGTCTGCTGGAGGAATGAACATCAACCAACAGCAGCCCCGGATGTGCTGCACGGTCAGTGCCAGGAGGGTGCGGGGTCCCTTTCAGCCACCAGAGGGCAGCCTCCGCCTGGTCTACGGAGAGACCTTCATGATCCTAAGAAGCCGGCACGCTTGGCTTCCTGGCAAGGTCATCTTCATTGAGCAGAGGCATCTGATGAAATGGGTGGTTTCTGATACAGCAGAACCCTATGTGTCCTTCACTGTTGCCCGTGAAAGGGACCCAGGCCTGGTGTGTGACCACATGGTGGGGACGTCCCAGGGGCCCCGGGCCCTGCCTCTCCCTCTCCGTCCGCAGGGTCTAAGGGAGGGTGGTAGGTGCCTGGCCTCTGAAGAGCCCCACGCCTGGCTTCATGCTCTGCTGTCATTGTCCTGGGAGACTTCACTTTTGAGCAAGGGGCCTCATGTGTTCATGTTGCCCCACAAATCAAGTGCAGGTTCTAGCTGTGGGCGTCTCGTAGGGTCCTCCAAAAGTCACGTCCGAGCATCAGAGCCCAGGAGGGGGTCTACTTTGGGACAGGACCTGGTGGGGAGAAAAGCTGAACAGACTGGGGCTCGGGGCTTCCCCACGGGGAATCCTGGCTAACGGGACCCTCAGCCTGGGGGGTGGGGGCTGCAGGAGAGAAATGGTGAAGGGGCAGGGCCAAGCACATCCTGGCTAATGAGATCCCTCCCTCCTCCTCTCTCTCTCTTGCAGTCAGCTTTTCTCTCCTTTTTCCCTTTTCTCCCTGCTTCCTGTCTCTTGTCCAGTTTCCCAACTCTCCTTTGCACACCACCCCATTCTCTAAGATCTTCCTTTTCTTTCTCTTTATGTCAACAAATAGTGTAGTCCCTGCTCTGTGGATCTAGCACAACCCTCTCTCCTGATCATTTTTTTTCTGTTTCAATTCTGGTGTTTTTTTTTCTTTCTCAGTTTTCCTTTCCCTTTTCTGTCTTTTGTTAAGGCGGGGGGGCCCAAAACCACATTCAAATCTGTAAAGAATTTTTATGAGTTTATCTGAGCCAATCTGTCGACAATGGTGGAGAGGGCAGTTTTGCACCTTGTTTTATGCATTACAATCAAAGGAGGAGACGTAAGTGGGTCACGTGAAATCCATTGGAGATAGATCAGGGAGGCGGGAGAAAGTAAAGGGGGCGACCGCTGGGATTGGATAAAAAGTAAACTGAGACACGTGGTTCCTTTACTCAGGTGGGTATAGGAGAGTCAGCAGGCAACAGTTAACGCACTAACAATAACCGAGGGAATGTGTGGTCCGCCAGGGCGCCGGGGCTGTGCTCCGCGGGGCCCGGAAAGGGGAAGTTACCAGTTACCCTGACAGTCCACAGGTACGTTATCTTAGATGCAAAAAGACATTAGGCTCAGGAAAGCTTTGTCAGGGAGGATACTGGCTAGGACACGACTACCCACTGCAAACTGCTTTTTAGTTAAAGGTTTTACACTCCGGCCATCCTTTGTGGTTACTTTAGGTCTCAGTTTGCAAGGCCACCACCACGCAGGCCTTCCCTGAGGTAGTCAGGTTAGCACGTGGCCCCTTCTCGTCCACATTTCTCTCCATGTCTTTCTCTGTGTGTTTCTGTCTCTTTTCTTATTGTCTTTCTCCCTGATGCATTGTGTCTGTTTCCCTGTTTTGCTGTCTGTTTCCTTTTCTCTGTTTTTCTCTCCTTCTCTCTGCATCCCACCCCCACTACCTCACTCCCCCTCTAGCTCCCTCTCCCGGGGACCCCATCATCAGGCTGCTCACGTCGTGGGCTGCTTAAAACCTGCCACACACATTCTCTGGCTCAATCTTACCTGTGTCCATCTCTGTTTAAAAAAACCTTGGACCTTTGAGATTCCAACAAAAAGAGCATAGTAGGACCTCAGGGAGCAACAACCTCATTCTTGTTGCTTTGTGTTTTTGAGTGGTGCTCAGCCCCAGGGTGTGGAGCAGGGGTCCTCAAACTACGGCCTGCGGGCCACATGCAAATACAAATATTGTATTTGTTCTCGTTTGTTTTGTTTTTTTACTTCAAAATAAGATATGTGCAGTGTGCATAGGAATTTGTTCATAGTTTTTTTTTTAAACTATAGTCTGGCCCTCCAACGGTCTGAGGGACAGTGAACTGGCCCCCTGTTTAAAAAGTTTGAGGACCCCTGGTGTGGAGGCTCCTGGAAGCCCTGGGCGGGGGCCTGCTCCCCCCGCCCACCCAGTCCTGGGCTGCTTCCCCTCCCACGCGCACTGTGAACACGGAGGGGAGTTGAGCTGATGGCGGTCTTGTTTCCTGGAGTCTCCGCGTGTACAGCAGACTGCCCGGCAGCTGCCTCCGGATCCCGCTGAGCCGTTTGCCACAAATCCCTCTTTTGTCACCGTTTAGCCGTGGGGTTTAAAAGAGTGACAAGAGAGGAGGAGCAGACTGAGCTGTGAAAAGACCCCGGGGAGGTGTGAAGAACATACAGCAGAGCCAGACATCCTTGGGGTCAAGCCTGGCTGGACACACAAGGGCTGGATAATCCTGGGCAGGGAGACAGCTCACAAGTGCTTAGCATTCCCAGTGATAAGCTCCATAGAGAGGGTCTCATTTAATCCTCCCGGCAGTCCTATCAATGACAAGCCCGTATGGATAAGGAAGCTGAGGCTCAGAGAGGCTGGGTCACTCGTCCAGTGTCACACAGCTAAGTGGTCGCCCTTCGAGCAGTCTGATTCCTGAGCCCAGTGCCTGGAGCTGGTGGAGGGATGGTGGTTCCTGCGACCTCCCTCCCAAGGCCTGACCACCACCAGCATCCCAAAGGGAATTTCTTATCCATCACAGACCCACGTGGGGCACCGTGCAGCTGCCTCTGTTGCTGCCCCTCACGGGCGGACCCCTGGTTGGTTGCTAAGGGAGATGGTAAGTGAGGATAAGGCATGTTCAGCGAGTCTTGGGGAAAGTTGGGTCTGTTTCTGGAGCATCCAGAGCTCCAGCCAGCGGCCTCCCAATGCACATCCCTGGGGCAGCCAAGAGGGGGCAAAAGGGCGTGGAGAGTTTAAACAACTCTCCCAGGAAACACGCTCAGCTCTCCAGACAGACTCTTCTCCGGGAAGGGCGAGATGGGCAGCGACCTAAGACTTTTTTCTTCTCACATTTGAACAGTTTTGAAGTCATGGTGGATCTTACAAAGGATGCCCCTTCCTAATCACTTGGCAACACTTTCTTCGGTGAACATAAAAGAACAGTAAGTCCTACCTTCTAGTCTATGAACTACGGGAGCTCGGGCGCTGGCTCTCATTGGCCCAACATAGATCACGTGCCTCTCTCTGGCCTTAAAAATGCTGCTACCAGGAACAAAAACCTGTAATGAATGTACATGGACACTCGGTTGGTTGGGCATCCTCCCACGCACTGAGGTTGCCGGCTCCATTCCCCGTCAGGACCACGCCCAGGTTGTGGGCTCGGTCCCCTGGGGGGGTCGGGCGTACAGGGGGTGGGCCGATCAATGTTTTTCTCTTTCCCTCTCCTTCCCTCTCTCTCTAAAAATCCATTTAAATATATTGTTAAAAAATGTAAAATGGCTAATTTTACATTATGTGAATTTCATCTCTCTAAAAAAAAATGAAAAGTTGGTGGGAAAATAAACGTAAATCTATAAAAAGCCCTCCCAGGAACTATCCACAGGTAAGAAGGGAAACGAGGCAGGGGAATGAGAGGCAGTCAATAAAAAACGCAGGAAGCGAGTTATGCATTTGCGTAATGGGGCTCTATCCCACCGGGGAGCCCTGGGAACCGGTGTAGACACATCTTATTCTCCCCATTGGAAGTGTCGAGAACAGAGATAATTGTCTCCCGGCTCCCATCAGTCACCGGGTAAGGGCTGTTCCCAGCCGCGCTGGTCTGCCACCTGTGCCACCAGATGGGGCTCCAAAGAAAGCCCTCGGGGCCCTAACCGGTTTGGCTCAGTGGATAGAGCGTCGGCCTGCGGACTCAAGGGTCCCAGGTTCGATTCTGGTCAAGGGCATGTACCTTGGTTGCGGGCACATCCCCAGTAGGGGGTGTGCAGGAGGCAACTGATTGATGTTTCTCTTTCATCGATGTTTCTAACTCTCTATCTCTCTCCCTTCCTCTCTGTAAAAAATCAATAAAATATATTTAAAAAAAGAAAGAAAGCCCTCGGGGCCAGGGACCCAGGCGCAGAGGAACGGGAAGGACCCGGAGGATGTGCGGCCTCTCCTGCAGATTCTAAGACGAGTGGACGTGAGGGGTCTTTCTTCTGGGGCCACATGGCTTTCAGCATCCAGAGCCCAACAAACAGAACTGCTTCTCCCTTATTCATTCCTGAGAGGAACAAGGTGCTCACGGGATCTCCCTGAGGATCCCTTCTTTGCTGCTGGGTCTAACCAGGTGCGGCACCCAGCTCCCGGGGAAGCCAGAGAGGCAGCCAACAGCTCTCCCGCCGACCAGTAACCAGAATGTGTCCCCAAACCCAGCAGGATCTCAGAGCTGGTGAAAAATGCACGTCCTTCTCTCTTCCCCAGCTCACACTCAGATCTGTAAAGCCTCACGCATTCTGAAAGCAACTCACCCAACCTGACACTTCCTAACAGGACACGCTGGGCCTCCTGGGAGTTAAGGCCTCAGGGAAGGAATGCCAGCCAGCAGGCAAGGCACCCTCGCCAGAGCCTTGTCGCCTCCCCAGCTCCGTGATCGCACGTGTCTGGTGTCTGACAGGCGGCAGTCGCGCATCTGCCCGGCTGGTGGCTTAGCATTGGAAGTGCTGAAAAGGAGTTGAAACCTTGGTGACGGAGAGAAAAAGAGTCTACAGACCCAGGATCCTGGGGGGAAGTGACTTCACCTTCGTCATTCCGCTCCTCTTTCTTTAGAAGGTCAACTTGGCCGTGTCAGAGAAAGCCCCAGAACACGGTCATTTTGCCATTGATGTTGCCCGATAGACTGACGTGCGCTCCCCGCGGTGGCTGGTGTGTGCAGAACCTGTCACCACCTCTTCCAAACACTGCTGGTTTCCATGGAAACAAAAAGGCCCTTACAGGGAGAGAGCTGCTGCAAGTTTCAAGATGTCCCAGAGTCTCCCCGCAATATATGTCTCTAAGACCTGCTTCGGAAGAGAAACAATCGCACAACGTTGCAAAGAAGACAAAGGTTGATGAGAAGAATGGGTGACACCCTTTCTGGATCCCAACATCCTGTTGAGATTCTGTCCTTTTAAGAATGAGCTCAAGGGAGCCCTGGCCGGCGTGGCTCAGTTGGTTGGGTGTCGTCCCATGCCCTGGAAGGTGGCCGCAGGTTCTGTTCTCGGTCAGGGGCTCCATCCCTGGATGTTTTGCTCTCACATCAATGTCTCTCTCTCTCTCTCTCTCTCTCTCTCTCTCTCTCTCTCTCTCTCCCCTTTTCTCTCTCTCTCAAAATCAATTTTAAAAAATCCTTAAGTAAAAAGAAGAATCATCATCATCATCATCATCATCATCATCCCTGGCCGATGTTTGTCAGTGGTTATACATTGGTCCTCACACCAAAGAGTCAAGGGTTCGATTCCCAGTCAAGGGCACACACCTGAGTTGCAGGTTATATCCCTAGCCAATCCATGTGTCATTGATGTTTCTCTCTCTCTCTCTCTCTCTCTCTCTCTCTCCCTCTCCCTAACCCCTCCTCCTCCCTCCCTTCCATTCCCTCTAAAAATTAATGGAAGAAATATCCTCAGATGAGGATTAACAACAACAACACAAAGAAGACACTCAAGGGAGGTCACGGGTGAAGCAGACCCACTGACCCAGGGCTCCTGACTTTCACGCGTGATTTTGTTACGGCCAACAAGCCTCTCTGCTCTGTCACTTGCTAAGTGAACCCAGAGCCTCCCACATGTCAATCTGCCTCCTACTCTCAGAGCTAAAAGAGAGCTCCTCGCCTCGGATGCTTCTGTATCTGGATTTTAAATCCCCTCTGGAAGGCGTTAACACGAAGCCACAGACAATGGCTTCCTTGAACGGCTGTCAGGTTGGCATAACAAGGTGAAATTTTCTCTTAAGCTCCTGAAGAAAGTATTCCATTTATATTTTTAAAAATAGGTTCAAAAAGTAATTAGACACACTGGAATTTCTTTTTTAAAATCCTCTCCTAATAACCTAAGACCTTGTCAGTTACATCCTATTCTGGCCTGTGGATTTGGTTTGGGCTGTAGCGGTTCTTGACTTTCACTTTCCCACCATTGTTTCTATCACAGTGACGGGCCCCGGAGGAAGGTCACATTTCCACAAATTCCGAGGGCCACCGCCACGTGTCCTGCCAACTCATGCTGCCATGAAGGTGGGTCCACGGAGGCGAAAGTGTAAGGTCCCTCTCGCCCTCCTTACCAAGTCCCATCTCTCTGTGTCCATCTAAGCATTCGCCCTGTGGGCACAGACCTCTTGAGCCTGAATGAATAGATTCCTTTAGGGCAGGTCTCTGTTCGCCCTCCTTGCCAAGTCCCATCTCTCAGACCTCTTGAGCCTGAATGAATAGATTCCTTTAGGGCAGTGGTTCTCAACCTTCTGGCCCTTTAAATACAGTTCCTCATGGTGTGACCCAACCATAACATTATTTTCGTTGCTACTTCATAACTGGAATGTTGCTACTGTGATGAATCGTCATGTAAATATCTGATATGCAGGATGGTCTTAAGCGACCCCTGTGAAAGGGTCGTTGGACCGCCAAAGGGGTCGCGACCCACAGGTTGAGAACCGCTGCTTTAGGGGCAGAGAATGTGTGTGGGGCAGGGAAAGTGTAGGTTATATAACAGCAGGAAAATTCCTCGCTCCCGACACCAAGTCATCTGTCTTCTGGACAGAAACTCCGAGGCTGTGTTTGCAACGAGCTGTTGTTATTATTATTGCGCTTGTCATCATTTCTGCATCTCGGGCCCTTAGTCAGTGCCCGGCTGTGGCTGTTAATTGGTCGGTGAGTTGAGAGCCTCCTCCTGGGCAGCTGGCGCTGGGAAGGTCGGCCCTCTCCCCCAGGTTCCTCTCCACCGTGGACAATTCCCACACAGAGGGCCCTTTCAAAATAAGAGACCAGAGATGGTCACATTCTAAGCAGTAAAAGGTGAAAGGCACACATGTCGTGTTTTCAGAGTTGGGGGAGCCCAGGGGCATCTTCTGGGGATGGGACAGTTTGGAGACAGTCCTCGCTTCCTTTTCACCGAGGTCTCCTGGGTGGGCTGCCCCCAGGCAACGCATAAAGACGTGAAGAGCGATTACCGAAGGCTTGGACACTAGAGTGATGCTGAGGAGGAGGGGAGGTCCATGGCAGAAGGGAGAATGGTTGAGGGGGGGGGGTCTGTCCGTTTCTATAAGCAAAGCCCAGTGTTCTCAGTGTGGTCCCCAAAACACCCCCATCTGCCCCACCTGAGCAGCTGGTAAGTGCAGCCCCCAGATTCGACCCGGAGACAGGTATAAGCAAGGGGCAAATTGGACCAAAAGACAGCGAAAGGGAAACTTGCACACACACACACACGCACACACACACACACACACACGCACGCATCTGGCTCAGGCTGCTGCAAACTCCCAGATGCATAGAAACCAAAGTAATTACTGAGAAATGCAAAAAGGACTCAGCTCCGTGGAGCTGCCCTAAATCCATTCACTGTGCCCGAGCTTCTGACAGGGATCCCGGTGACTTCCCGCTGCGGCCGGGGGGTGCTCGCCTTCCCCAGCCCGAGGGATGTGACCTACGTGAGTGACCAGGAGACCTAGACTGTCCGCTCTCTGCCAACACGCTTCTTCTCTCTCCCTGGGATCCAGGAAACCCTGGTGACCCGCGGTGTGAGCAGGCAGCTGGCCAGGCAAATGTGGGCACCAGGGCCCGGCCCGAGCCCCTCCTGGTAGGGAGGCAATGCCTCTCTGGTTGCAGCTGCAGAAAGAGGGAGGAGACTGGGGGGCAGGATGGTGAGCTGTGGGGCCAGTGGATTGGACATCAGCTCTGTGAGTCATGCCCGCCCCCCTCGCCAGGCAGCTTTATCCAGAAGTTGCAAATTCCAGTAACAGCAGATCAGGGACATCTCTCGGGGACTGTCGACCAATCACAGGTGCCCCTTGCTCCGCATCTGAAGAGCTTCTCTTCCAAACCGCATCCTGAGGTTTTCCTTGCCCTGGTCCCCGGGCTTCCTGAAACCAGGAGGTTACTCTGCGCTGGAGTTGGAGCCTGGTGACATTTGTTGACCGTGGACGCTGCGCCTGGGTGTGGCCCCCAGTCCAAACAGGGATGTGATTGTTTTTTCCCAAGTCCTGGGGGTCAACCAGGCACCTGTCTTCCTTTTGGCCCTCCAGGTCTACTCTCTGGCCTTCTCTTCCCTGGTCCTTCCCTGCAGAGGGCGACTGACATGGTCTCCATCAATGGGCTCCCTCCACTTTTTTTTTTCTTAATATATTTTTATTGATTTCAGAGAGGAAGGGAGAGGGAGCGAGAGAGAGAAACGTCCATGATGAGAGAGAATCACTGATGAGCTGCCTCCTGCACGCCCCCTACTGGGGGTCGAGTTCGAAACCCAGGCATGTGCCCTTGACCGGTATCAAACCCAGGACCCTTCAGTCCACAGGCTGATGTTCTATCCACTGAGCCAAACCCGCGAGGGCCTCCCTCCACTTTGATGTCCAGCTGGAGATGGGCCACGGGGAAACCCAGCAGAAGACAAGAAGGTGGGGTCCAAGTGAGGTCGTTCCTCCCAGCTTTCTCCTGCAGGGTCCCGCCAGCCATGTTTGTCCCTTACAGGCAGAGTAGAGTTCTCTCCTCTAGTCTCTCTAGCTCCAGATTGTGGTATCCACGCTCTCCCTGGTCCCTTCAGGCCTGTGGGGGAAACAGCTCCCCCTGTCAGTAGCCCTGGGTACTGCACCATCCTAGAGGCATCTTTAAACTCGGCTCAACCCCTTTATCCTCAGATGACCCAATGGGAATGTGCCACTTCTGGGCACCTGAGTGGTAGTAAGCATTGAGGTGAGAGCCAGCCTTACCTGCCTCTCTTCTCCCCTGCTGTGCCTGCCACCCTGACCTCCCCTTGAACTCTCACAGCCTCCTCCAGGAGCCTTTGCAGGTGTCTAGGGTGACCCGTGTGAGGCCACTTAGAATAAAACAAAACCCAAGCTCCTTCCCACGGCTGGAAAGACCTGAGCCAGCTCTCCAGACTCATCGTCTCACGCTCCCTCTCTCTGCCCCAGCCCCACGGGCCTCTCGCTGCGTCTCCAACACGCCAAGCTTGTGCCTCCTTCTCAGCCGCCGCACTCACTGTGCCTCCCCGCCCTCTGCTCGCTCCCAGGGCCGGTGGGGGCGAGGGGAGGGGGTTCTCCGAGGTCACGAGGTCACGTTTCAGCCTCCTCCTGCAAACTCCCAGGCAGGCATCCGTGTGTTTTTATTTTTTTAATTTTTTGGCACCATCGTGTTCCGGGAGCTGCAAAGTCAAGTGCCTACGGGAACATGTCAGGTAACATAAACAAGGCGAGTGGCCAAGGCCAATAAAACTCATTCAGCTCTCCCGGCCTGGCTTTTGTTCCCCGCTTTTGGCAGAAACCTGGAAGCAGAGAACAGTTTCCTTACTATAAACACACACACACACACACACACACACACACACACACACACACACCATAAAGTCGATGACTGTGGCAAGTGACAATCCCTTGGGTTGGGGAGCGATGGGAAGTGGGTGGAGACTGGGACAAGCCCCCGACCAGCCAATTTGCTGTTTTGCAGAAATCTGGCCCGTTGTGGCCTGTTTTTGCCATTTTTTTTCCCCAAGAGAAGCGGCAAATCCGGATGTTTATGTGGCGTCTCCTCATTGTTACGTGTTGACGATTTTTAAAAGCCCTGCGCAGGCCACACTGAGCGTGTCTGGGTTGTGCTGGACCTAACACAGAGGCTGCCAACACTGATCGCTGCCAGCGGGTACACAGTTTATGTTCACCAATGATGCGCTGAAGTAAAGGAGCAGTCCTCCCGGCTGACTTCTCAGAGCTGAGAAGCAGTTGACAAGCAGTACAAGTCCCCTCCGTAGGGAGTGTGGAGAGAGAACGGGAGGCAGCGCCTCCATGCCGCTGGGAGCTTTAAGATGCGTCTGCTCCTGGGTGAGGATGCAGCCTGCGGGAGACTTCATGAAGCTCAGATTTCATCCCTCTTGGTCTGGGGCTGCTGTGGGCCAGTAGGCATGGGTATGGCCACGCCTGTTTTTGATAGTCCGCAGCCATTCCGATGGTCCGTGCCACAGTGCACTGGTTATTAAATAATCTTTTTTTAAATATATTTTATTGATTTTTTTACAGAGAGGAAGGGAGAGGGATAGAGAGTTAGGAACATCGATGAGAAAGAAACATTGATCAGCTGCCTCCTACACACTCCCCACTGGGGATGTGCCCACAACCAAGGTACATGCCCTTGACCGGAATCGAACCTGGGACCCTTGAGTCCGCAGGCTGACGCTCTATCCACTGAGCCAAACCGGTTAGGGCTATTACATAATCTTAATACCAACCCCACACAGGTGCGAAAATGGCAAGCTATCATCTTCACAGGCCATTACCACCAAGAAAGGCTCTCGGAGGTGAGCAATGAAGCGGGTTGTCACAAGGCGACCTGGTTCACTTAGGGGTGGGATTCCATCCAGGTTCGGTAGAGGGCGGGCTGATTTCCTGTAAAGATCTTAGGAGCCTGGCCATGGTTCTCACGTCTGTTTTCCCATCAGAGCGACTTCGAGGTCCTCACACCCACCTTCCATGCCTGGCCTAAGCGATTCCAGAGCTTCTAGAGATGAAGGTAATGAGCCAGATTGGGGGAGGGGGGGGCGGGGGAGAGGGTGACCCTGGGGAAGGCAGTGGCAGAAATTGGTGATGGCTCTGGGAGGCCGCACTAATTAATTCACTTATTCTAACGGGTGAAGCAAGCCCCCTTGGGCTTCCCTAGCCGCAGGCTCATGTCTGGCTCTGCCCATTTGCATTGTAAGCAGGACGTTCGCCGTCTGTTCAAACGCTGAATAGATGTTAGCAGCACTTTATTGGATCAGCTCAAGGTGATTTCGATCTGTTCTTGGAACACGTTCAGCCTTGGAGACCACACGAGTGTGACAATCCGCTCGCTGGGTAGATGGGACGACACATCCGTCTGTGCCAACCAACCCAAGTGTGGTATCCAACGTGACGGATGCATCTGGGGAGGTGTGCACGCTTATGCCCTAGAATTTCGGACTTGGGCTTCCCCTGATATTTCCCGGAGAAAAACTTCCCGACATTTATTTGGTTTACAGTCTTTTATTTCAGTCTTAGGATCTTTTTGCCGCCCAAAGAGAAGGTCAATAGGTCAGGCTGATAAAGGGCCAGCTGCTCAGAGGGAAGCCCCTTTCTCTTGTCGAACCTTGAAGCTGGGGCACAGTTGAAACAGATGTTCCTTCTCAGATGGACATAGTTCCCTTGTGTTCCTTCTTTGCTGGGAGTTTTTAATCATGGGTGGATGTTGGATTTTGTCCAATGCTTTTCTCTGCATCTTTTGAGATGATTGTGTAGCTCTTGTCCTTTAACTTGTTAATGCGATGCGTTCTATCAAAAGAGTTTCTGGAGTTAAAACAATTCTTCATTCTTGAAAAATAATTTTAATGTAATTTTGAATTGTATTTTAAAATTCATTTTTAATATCACTAAGAACACACTCATATTTTCTTCCTGAAAGTTAAAGTATTTCCATGTGTGTGCAAATGCATAGCATTTTCCTGGGCAGATGCATAAGAAGTTGGTTATAGCCCTGACCGGTTTGGCTCAGTGGCTAGAGCATCGGCCTGTGGACTGAAGGGTCCCGGGTTTGATTCCGGTCAAGGGCATGTGTCTTGGTTGTGGGCGCATCCCCAGTGGGGGGTGTGCAGGAGGCGGCTGGTCGATGTTTCTCTCTCATCGATGTTTCTAGCAATCTATCCCTCTCCCTTCCTCTCTGTAAAAAAATCAATAAAATATATTTTTTAAAAAATTAAAAAAAAGAAGAAGCTGGTTGTAAGGATTGTCTCCAGGGAAGGGAACCAGTGGTTAAAGGATGGAGGAGAGAGGTGATCCTAGTAACTCATTTGTCCTTTCTGGGTTGTGTTCCAGGAGCATTTAAATCCTTTTGAAAATATTAAGTCAAGTGAAAACGTTATAGAATATGCTAGAGTTCCTCTTATCCGCTGTGCCCGATTCTCATTCCTTCTTAACCTCTCCTGAAGTTACAGCCCAGGAGGGTGTGTCCTGAGGGATATTCCTTGGACTTGCAAACGTTGTAATATATTTATATACAGATAGTTATATAGCCACAGAAGCTACAGAGTTATGGATTGTGTTGTGTGTCACATAGATGAAATAATACTGCAAGAATAATTCTGCTTTTTTGTTCTATTATTTGGTTGGGAGCTTTGTCTGTATTTTTACATATACATCTAGCTCCTCCTTTTTAATTGTGGGCGAGCTGCCCAGTATTACATAACATGAAAACGTAACTATTCCTTTACCCCAGAATTTCTCTAGGGTAGATTTAGGGTAGTGAAATTGGCGGTCCTCAGGGTATACACATTTGTTGTTGTTATAACCAATACTACCAAATTGCTCTATAGGTTCTTTAATGCACCAATCAAGCATTTTCTCAAGGGTCTTCACCTTTGCCTACTGACTTGCTGTGACTTTGATTGAGCAACGCAGGCTTTCTCTCTGGACCCCCTGTGACTTCATCTGGAAGAGGAAGAAACTGGGGCTCCATGAGCCTGTGGGATGGCGTAATGATAGCTCGTGCAGCCTCAGAGTGGGTCGGGAGCGGCTCCCCTGGGGGAGACAGCGAAGAGGGGGAGGACGCGGGTGGCAGCTGAGCTGCAAGCAGACAATTCAGATGCATTCGGCCCTTATCTCAGATCCTCCATTAGTGCAGTGATAATTTATCCGGAGCTCTCACCCCATAGCCTCCTCTGGAATGCCCGGATTCCCTTTCCTGGGGGAACTCACTTCTGAGCGTCTCTCAGAGGAAGAAATGACAAGCAAGGTTAGCAAAATGTGCGTATGGTAATGTTACCATTGAACAAATGAATACTCATAACAAGTACAGAGCAATATCATTGCACTGGTCAAAGATAATGACAGGATTTATAGATGACATTAATTCATAACGTGGTACTGGTGGGGTGGTCCAGGAATGGAACACACAGTTAGAAGTACATGGAGAATATTTTCCTTGTTTTTGTCCCCATCAGTGTGATGCTGTGACTGAACGTTTAAGCACCTTTCAGAATGTGAGATGGGCAGAATGCCTGCCACCTTCTCCACCCTACCCAGGCTCAACCCCTGAGGCTGAGACGGTTTGTTTAAATGTTTCTAAATCCAATGCCTGTTGATCGTCCACATTTTGAGCAAATCTGGGTGCATTTTACTATTTCCCGAGGTATTGTAGGCATTCTGGCTTATTTCTGCAGAATAAAATGGGGAAATAAAGTCCTTCGGGCTGTGGGTTGAGAAAAGGGATGAAGTCGTGGGGCGGGTAGACTCTGGATCACAGTAGAGGTGGATTCTGAGCCGCAATAGAGGTGAGTTCTGGGGCGAGGACCAGGTAGATGCTGGGACGTGACAGAGGTGGGTTCTGGGTGAGAAGTGGATTCTGGGAGACCATAGAGGTGGTTTCTGGGTCATGGTAAAAGTGGGTGAAGTGGGTTCCGGGACTTGGTAGAGGAGGGTCTTAGATCAGGGACCAGGTGGGTTCTGGGACAGGGGGGTGGGGTGGGTTCTGGGACAGGGAAGGGGGTGCGTTCTGGGAAAGCAACCAGTGGATTGTGGGATGGGAACAGATGGGGAGTGGGCCGGCTGTCCCACTCTGTGCTCCCAGAACCTGCCCACGCATAGCACTGCTGAGCCCTTAACGTGTCCCCCATCACTGTTAGCTTATTTCTTTTCCCATAGGCTTTAGCTCAGACATCAGGACCTCAGAGAGGCCTCCCTGTGGCCTCCACGCCCTCGCGAGCGCCCCCCCCCTCCACCCCCTTCACATTCCTGTCCAGTGCTTTCTCTTCTTCCCACTCTGCCCGGCTTGTGACGCAGGTATACTGTACAAGTAGCCGTTAAACGGTTAAAAATGCGGATTTTGTAATCAAAGAAAACAAAGATAATTTCAAGAGAAACATCAAAAGTGCTTTATTCAAAGTAATGTCCACGGCTAGCTACACATTTCCCCCATCTTTCGGGTAATTTGTGGATACCGGCCCAATAGAACTTTTTTTTGTTTTAAGGCAGACCATTTAGAGATCCGATTTTCCACTTCTTCGTACGTTTTGAAGTGCTGCTCAGAAGGTGCATGTGCCATCGATCGGAACAAGTGGGAATCTGAAGGAGCAATACAAAATCACATACATATCAGGTCACATCTATATCAACATGTGTAACTCCAGCTATTGAAAAAAACCCGCATTATTAGCCGGTACACCCAGTATACGTATGATTACTTGGGCATCATCTGCTCCTGGTTGCACTGTGACTCTGCCCGCTGGGGCCTTGTCTGAACCGCTCACCACAGAGCACGGGCCAGGCACAAGGACGATGCCCCGTCATTACTATTTGTATTGAATGAATGAGTTTTCTGTGAGACCAAGGACCCTGAATTGCGCTTTCATTCCAAGTGTCCGAGAGGCCTTCTAAGTGTGGGTTGAATCCATCGGTAAAGGAAGAAGGATGTTAGGGCGGGAGGAAGTGAGAGGAAAGAAGAGGGCGAGAAAGTGAACGAGAAGGGAAGGAGGAAGCGGAGGAGGAAGAGACTCAGAGAGCCAGAGAGAGGGGCGGAGGAGAGGAAGAGAGGGAGGAGGGGGCGCAGAGGGGCCGAGGAGAGAGAGGACCGAATGAATGAAGGCGCGCAGCTGAACGAGCGGGCGGTGCGTCTTGCTGCCCAGGGTCCCGGCCGCTCCCGAAAAAGCCACCTGAGCGGGAGGCGTGATTCGGTCCTCGGGTCACCACGCTCACCACCAGAGAGGATCCGCGCTGGGGTCCGGGTCCCAG
>NW_005361573.1:1790330-1830519 GCF_000412655.1 Myotis brandtii
GTCTCCTACTTCGTGTAATACCCTCCCCTCCACCCCCCATGGCCTCCTCCCCGATGACCCTCCTCCTGGATCCCTTTCCTTGCTTGCTCTCCCCTCCTCCCCAGCCCTGAGCTTCACCCACTTCCCATATTTCCCGTGGTAACCCTCTCCCCTGCCCCCGGGTGATCAACACAAGCTTCATTCCCTACTCATTAGCGGATTGCCTACTTTTCCTGTCAGTAATCACCTTTCTCTTGTCCCATCCCCCTCCTCCCCTGACCTCCTGGTGGTCACCATCTGTATTAACCCAACCTCTGCCCTCCCCTTCCCCCCTCACTCTCCAGAGTGGATGCTGAAACAGCTGGCCAAGAGAGTGAGGAGGAAAGGTCTCTGGTCCCCACTGGGGAGGGCTGGCCCCAGAGCAGCTCCTGGCTCCTGGGTGGAGGGGCGGCAGGCATTGCTCACCTTGCCCCCCCACCCCCTCCCTGCTCCCTGGGGGACTTCTGGGGTGACCTGGCCTCACCTTAAAAAGGACCAGAAGCTTTTTAGCCTTGGGCAGCCCCTGGACTGGTAATGTGAACTGAATTAACCAGGTCAGAGCTATAGGTCTGCTTCCCCCACCCCCCAGGGAGGAGGTGTTCATTGTATCAGAAGTTATACTTGATTGGACTTGCTCACGAATTGGCCATGAATTTGGACTTGATTCCCCCAAGCAGACTGACCTTTAAGATCTGGAGTTGCATATGATTAAAGTGCAGAACTGCAATGAGGTGTCCCCATCCCTAATGAGGACAGAAATGAAACATGAACAGACGTGTGAAGGAAGCCGGAAGTTGCTGTGGTCACTGAGACTGGGGGTGGGGGTGGGGGAGGAGGAATCCGTGGGCGATGGAGGTTTGTCACTGGGTGCAATAGGGTCCAATGTTTGCACCGGTATTTAATCCACTGCCAGTCACCCTGCAAGTGTAAGGGCGACCTTTAGTGTCATATTTCAGCTGTGAGCTTGTTAACCCACCCCTGGGCCCAGGGCCCCGCCTGCGTTTTCTGGCTAAAAGTAACAGACAGGTCTGAAAAGTCCTAACTTCAGCTCTCAGTGCTGTTTATGATCTTGTGAGCAGGGTCCGAGCCTGGAGCTCAGGGGATCGGGATCTTTTGTTGCCTTTTGTCTATAGCTCAGTCTAGGGAGTGACCAGGGGCTGTCCTTGTAGAGAATGATGCTTCCCCGAGAAGGGGGTAAGCTGCGGGGGGAGTGGGGGGCGCTCAGGGTAACGATTCCTTCATCCTCTACCCTGCCCTCCAGATCTTCATGTTGACTGACTTAAACTCTAGTGCTTAGCAGGGCTGATGGGAACTAACACTTCACAGGTGTTTGTCAAATTATCAGCCTCTCACTCTGAGAACATTTCAGGAAACCTCTCCTCCCGAGAGAGGGTGTTTACAAGCTCCAGTTCGGAGTTGAGCTCAGTGATGGGGGAAATCCCTTTTAGTCCGAGTTGCTTGTTGCTACGCAGGTGATGGTTTCACACGGAAGTTCAGGAATCCTGGGGTTCTGTGGTGAGATGGCTTGCAAACAAAACACCTTTCATTCAAATTTTCTTTCCCATCTCGAGAGGAAACAGCTGCCAGTCATGGGTGGGGGCGGGGGAGGGGGGGACTGAGAGAGAACCAGGGGCACAGAGGGGTCTCTTTCCATCCAGGGGGGCCCAGCCTTGCCCTCTCCTCCCAAGTCTGTGATGAAATCAAGAACATGTGAGAGAGAAAAAAATTAGCGTCTAACCTCCAAAACTCTTGTATTTTTCCTAGAAACATAAAAACCATGCATGAATATTCAGCACGTGTGCTTTGGACTTACTGAACACAATAGTCAAGTGGTTCCTTGTTCTTTCCCTAAGCTGGGAAGATGCAAAGAGGCGGTTAATGATCACCTAAGGTTTCCCTTTCGTTTTTGGCTTTGCAAGTCTGGGGACCAAAAAAAAAAACCACCACAAAGGAAACAAACAAACCACCACTTGAGATGTGTGGCCACAAGAGCGTCCAGAATCTACCTGTAGCTGCTGGAATGTTCTGTCCTGAGTCATCTTACCCTGCGGCCCCACCGTTGGTTTTGCTGGCTCAGCAAGGTGGATGCCACATGTCATAGCAGTCACCAGCGCACATACTGAATGCTCACCATGACGTGATCGTACGTGCTTGACATCCATCATTCATCCTCATTCAGTGAGAAGAGCATTACCCGTCTTACAGATGAGGAAACTGAGATTTAGAGAGGGGAAGTGACCTGTCCGGGGTTGGGAGTGCTGCTCAGTCTAGCCCAGGGGTCCTCAAACTACGGCCCGCGGGCCACATGCAAATACAAATATTGTATTTGTTCCCGTTTTGTTTTTTTACTTCAAAATAAGATACGTGCAGTGTGCATAGGAATTTGTTCATAGTTTTTTTTTAAACTATAGTCCAGCCCTCCAACAGTCTGAGGGACAGTGAACTGGCCCCCTGTTTAAAAAGTTTGAGGACCCCTGGCTCTAGCCCATCTCCAGGCTGGGTTCTTAATCTCTGCCCCATCGTAAGAACTTTTGGGCCACATTTGGTCCTGAAAGGGGAGGGTCCAGCTCTCCCACTTTTTTCGTTACTCTCTCATCTTCTTGAGAGAGGAGAGGGAGGGCGGAGCACAAAACGAATTGTCTGAATTATTTTTCTGCTCGAGATGAGGGGATGCAATAGCACATAGACCTGGCGGTTCTCATCGGGTTAGAAAAAGCAGGTGGATGGTGGGGTTCATTCAGCTGGGGAACATGGTGGGGACTTTATAGACACAGCAACGTGACCCCTGTGGCCTGATCATGCCTTTAGGTTATAAGGATAATCAGGGTGCTGGACAGTGACCCCGACCATCAGTAAAACACGTGGGAAAGTATCTGTGTGTTTGGAGACAGTCAGAGACCTGACAGGGCTTTTACTTAGTAAGGAGTCTCCCAAGTGAGTAGTTGAAATGCCCAGTGTCTGCCATGGCTGGGGCCACAGGGAGCCCAATTCCTTTTCCAGTTTGATTTAAGCTCAACCCATGTCAGAAGGGCAAGAGAGATTAAATAAGAATGATGGAGGGCTATGAAAACAGTGAAATGGAAAATATGCCGTCTTCAAGTGCCTTTGCCATTTTTAAAATGCTTTGTGAACCCACATCTACTTAAAGGGACAGAGCGTGAAGGGGATGAAGCATTTATTAAATGGCTACTATGAAAGTATAGCAAAATGGGTAGTTACCACTTTGAAGTCATATGGGATTTGTGTCCCCGCTGTGGCTGCAGGAACTTCGGGGAGTTCTAGGGTCTCTGAGCCTCAGTGTTCTCATCTGTGAAATGGGAACTCTGGTACCTCCTCAGGATGCTGTGAAATGCATGGGACTACTGTCATGGTCAAACAGTGCTCGATGCAGATGAAACACCGCTGGTCCTTTGGGAAAAGGGGGTGGTGGTGAAGTGGAGAGAGAATACACAAGACTGAGAAGTGTGTCACCTGCCAACAAGGGCCTTATGAAATGATCTGGGACTTTACATTTCGCGTGAGGATTTTTTCCAGTGTAAAAATTTATGCTGTTATTTTATTTTATTTTTTTCATCTAGGTTTGGACTTAAAAAAAAACCGTTTCATAGTGACCAACACCACTCTCTAATGTGACATAAAGCAGCTCCTGCCACGCTGCCCAGTCCCTTTTGCCTGGAGTGGGGTGGTGGGCATAGGCGGCCTCGCCTGTCAATGCCACCCTGAGCAGGATCCGAGGAACGGGGGCAGCCATGCCACCCCCTGCCCCCGCTGCCCCACGCTAACCTGCAAAGTGTGGGTGCCCTTGGGGACTGACTGTCTGACCTTGCTTCACACCCACGACACCAACTCCCCCAAGATGTCGCTCGAGTGGCTGGTGGCCTGGAGCTGGTCGCTGGATGGCCTCCGGGACTGCATCGCCACGGGCATCCAGTCCGTGCGGGACTGCGACACCACCGCCGTGGCCACCGTGGCCTGCCTGCTGGTCCTGTTCGTGTGGTACTGCTACCACGTGGGCCGGGAGCAGCCCCGGCCCTACGCCTCCGTCAACTCCCTCATGCAGGGCGCCGACGCCAACGGGCTGCAGAACGGGTACGTGTACTGCCAGTCCCCCGAGTGCGTGCGCTGCACACACAACGAGGGCCTCAACCAGAAACTCTACCACAACCTGCAGGAGTACGCCAAGCGCTACTCCTGGTCGGGCATGGGCCGCATCCACAAGGGCATCCGCGAGCAGGGCCGCTACCTCAACAGCCGGCCCTCCATCCAGAAGCCCGAGGTCTTCTTCCTGCCCGACCTCCCCACCACGCCCTACTTTTCACGGGACGCCCAGAGGCACGACGTGGAGCTGCTGGAGCGGAGCTTCCCGACCATCCTGGGCGAGTTCGAGGCCCTGTACAAGGGCTTCTCCAACTGCAGCCTCCCGCAGGGCTGGAAAATGAACAGCACCCCCAGCGGGGAGTGGGTCACCTTCTACTTGGTCAACCAGGGGGTGTGCGTGCCCAGGAACTGCAGGAAGTGCCCACGGACGTACCGCTTGCTCGGCAGCCTTCGGACCTGTATTGGGAACAATGTTTTTGGGAACGCGTGCATCTCCGTGCTGAGCCCCGGGACTGTGATCACGGAGCACTACGGACCCACCAACATCCGCATCCGATGCCACTTAGGTATGTTGTGGGGCCGGGGTCCCGGCACACACCCCTTCTCAGTCGCGTCGGGCCTGACTTCCGGGGGGAATCCAGACACCCCGAAAGCTCAGTAGCCAGAATTCCTGCTCTTTTCACATCTTTTATTGTTGTGCTTCACTCACAAATTGATGAGCCACCTGTAAACAGTTTGACATCAAAGATTGGGTCAAAACAATGATCAGTGTGAACCTGATATTGACAGAAGCTCTGTCCAAAGGGAGCTTTCTGTGCTGACGGGCCTGGTCTCCGGGCACACTGTCCGATACGGTAGCCACTGGCCCCACGTGACCGCTGAGTGCTTGAGATGTGATTAGTGCCACTGAGGGGCTCAGTTTTTAACTTAATCGGAATTAAAATTTAAATAGCAGCACATGGCTAGTGGCTGTTGAGCAGTGGCCCTGCAGAGCCAGAGATGGTTACAGTGGTCTCTGAGGTCCATGATGATGCGGAGGCTGTGAGAGATGCCGCGTGCCTTCTGATGCTCAGAGATGAACCGATGCTCCGGGGTGATGCTACCCAGATTCTAGGGAAGTGGGCAAGGCGTGCATTGTGTGCAGCTGTGGTTTTGAGGACAGGGTTGGGGCCAGATTGCCTGTGTTTGCATCCTGGCCCCACCTCGAGCTGGCTGTGTCTTGGGCAAGTCGCTTCACCTCTCTGAGCCTCGGTTTCCTCATTTGGAAGATCACCTTTTACAGAGTTACGCTGAAGATCTGGGAGGAGATTGTGTGTTGTGAAGCATTTGTTCACGCAGAGCGTGATAGAGAGGGAGTACTTGCTAAACGTAGGCTTGGAAACAGCTTGGTAAATGGGGTATTCGTTCCCCAGAATGCCTCGTTTGTTCCTGGTGAGTCATGATAATGGCTTGGTTACCGGGGCGATGGCACCTCCGGTTAGCATCCCAGACTGGAGGAGTGTGCGGGGCCAGGCCCAGCTCTGGGGAGTTTGCAGTGCTGCCTGGGCATCAGGATGGAGGGAGGAGAAACAAATAAACCCAATGTGGCTGGAGCAGGGTTCATAATTACCCCCACAGAGGAACCTCGGGCTGCACTGGGGGGCCCACATACCCATGCCCTCCACCCCCCTTCACGCACCCAGAGCCCTCTGCTTCTCCTGTTCTCTCTGGATTATGAATGAAGTGTGGCTTCAACAGAGGGCTTCACTGCTTTGAAAAGCAAAAGGAACGAGATTTGAGCAGTTGACACCTCGAGTATTTCAAGAGGACAGGCAGAGCAGGGTCGAGGTGGCCTGGCTTCGTGGTCAGCTGTGTCACTTTGGGCAAGTAACTGGGTCTCTGTGCCTCAGTTTCCTCATCTGTGAAATGGGGAGGTAGTACTTATCTCACAGGATCATTAGAGGGTCACATCAAGTAATATCTCCTATGGCTGCTCGACACAGTGCTTGGCACGTGACAGCATTGGATAAGCAGTTGCTGGTAGCTCTGAGGACCCGACACCAGGCTGGACCATGTGATAAAGAACCCAGGGGACACGGTCTCTGCCCTCGGGAACCATGGGGAATGAGCAGACTGTGGAAGCAAATGGGCCTGGGCCCTGATTGGTCCGCCCTATGTGCTGAGTGACCTTGGAGCCGCCGTGCTCTCCTCTCTCGAATGGAGGTAGTGATCCCCGCCTGAGGGCTGGTGGAGGCCTCGGGGTGCTCTGTGTGTGTGAAGTGATTGGCAGGTCGAGAGCGGTCAGGTCAAGGGGCCATGATTAACCTAAGAGCGGAGGTGGTCATCCAAGTGACGGATCATGATCAGTGAAATCACTGTGCGAGGCACCAGGGTGCTCCCTGAGGTCAGAGGACGAGAGGGCTGCAGGTGGGCTGCTCAGGGCAGGTGGTCTGGCCTGGAAGGGCGCAGCTGGGGAGGAGGCTTCCCTTGGGGGTTGGGGCAGCCATGTCTGGCTTGCTGGGGTGACCAGTGGTGGAGGCCGAGGTTGGAGAGGTCGGGTGGGAGCAAACCACAGAGCCTCCCCCTGCTCCCCCGTCAGGCTTGGTATTAAGGCTGTGGGCCATGGGGAACAACGCTGTTGTTTTAAAAGGCTTCCTTTTATGTTTTCTAAAAACTTCCAAATGATGCAGGGAAGGGTGTTTGAGGACAGGTGGGGTGGGACTCCAGGCAGGTGTGCTGAGTAGGAAGGGCTGGTGGCAAGGACCAAAGATTTGCCTCCTGTGTATTAATGCCTGTTGTGCATCCATGCAGTTTAAGTGTGTGTGTGTGCGTGTAAATCACACCCACACAGGTCCCTTGATGACCTGTCCTCCCCTCCTTGGCCCGCTGGGTACTGGCCACCAGAGAAAGTGGGCCACGTCATGCTCCCAGGGCAGCAGGAAGCCTTGGAAGGCGTCCCATTGGAGTGTGGCTAGTACCCGAGGCCAGGCGAGCTCCGTGGTTGGCTCTGCTCACCATTTCCTTCTTTCCACGGTCATGCCCACATTCGTATGCACCCAGGAAGGAAAGAAGGCTGTGTTTGATTCACGTGACCTTGAGTGTTGACAGAGAGGGAGGCCAGAGAAGGAGGTCGGAAACAGGGCCAGCAGGATAGGTGTCTGGTGGCCACACCTGCCAGTTACCTGGCTGTAGGTGGCGGAGGTACTGTGGTTTCTGGAATGCCAAGCCTTGTCCTCCTTTCCTGCCTGCCATCTGCGTTGTGACTGGTGGTACTGTCCCTCCAGCCACTGCTCCTCATGTGCCCGGTCATTTGCTGAGCCCCGTGTGCCCGGTCATTTGCTGAGCCCCGTCCTGCGCTACCTCCAGAGGTGGTGTCACTCAGCTTTGATTCCGTGCAGAACCAGGGACAGCTCCCGCCTGGCCACCACCTGGCACTGTGTGGGGGGCTGGGACGTCCTGCCCGCACTGCCACAAACCTCTAGGAAGCAACCTCTGACGATTACCAGGCAGGTGGCACCGGGGAGGCAGGCACCCATCCAAAGGGCTCACCCTCGGGAAAGAGTAGATAAAAATGCATATTCAGCAAATTCTCACTAAATAAGCACAATTCCACTCTCAATTTTCTTTCGTGCGTATGCTGTCAGGTTTCTGGGCCACCCCCTACGTGGTACCAGCAGATCAGCTTGTGTTTGCCTTGCCCACCCTCAGTGTCAGCCCCCGGCCTCCTGAAGTGGGGCCACTGGTGGGCAGAGCCTTTTCTCCACCTTCTCCTGCCTCCGTCAGCGGTTGGTGGGGAAGGCAGCAAACCCCAAGCCAGAGAGAGGCCTGGGCATGTGGGACTGTCTCTGACCCAGGAGCCACCTGGATTCTCATTTGGGGGGTTAATGATTACTTCTGCCAACTAAACTGGTTTGTGAGCAAGAGGCAGGAATGGTGGGCCACTGGAGGCTGGAGCAGAGTGCGGGGCGAGGCAGGGGAGAGGAAGCAGGGGGCTGATAAACCAGCAAGACACACCATTTTTCTGTTGTACTGTGGCTCATGGCAATCAGTCATTTAGTGTCTCAGAGAAAGGGGAACTTCTCTCTGAACCCCTGGGGTGGACTGTCCTTGCAGAGAAGCGCCTGTCCTAAAGGCCTTCTCCACCTGCACCAGCAGTACGGTCACGCATGAAGGGGACGTGGCCTGTGGGGCTCTCTTCATTTGCGCCAGCGGCTGGACCTCTAACCCCCAGCAGTTGTTAACAGTAGTGGGAGGTCGTGGTTTCAGAGTCAGAATGGACAGTCTCAGCTGGTGCAATAAAATGTGCTATTGATGGTTGAAACTTACCATTAACTGCAGGAAAATCAGCAACCACTTAACTACCACTGCTACTAATGTAATAGCCAGCATTTACATCATGCTGGCCCGTGTTATAAGAGCCTGTTCTTCGGAGCCAGACAGTTTGGATTCAAATCTCAGCTCCTGCCAGGACTAAACAGTGACCTCCCGCAGGTCCCTTAACTTCTCTGTATCCCGGTTGCTCCGTCTGGGAAGTAGGCGAAGTGAGGTCTGTAAAGTGTTTATTTAACACAAGCCTGCGCACAGTCAGTCTTCAGATATTAGTAGCAAGGACAGTGGTCGAGTAGCACTGGCAGGTAAGTATGCTCATGCCCTCTCTTTACAGACAAGGAGGCTATGGCTCAGAGAGATCGAGTGCTTGCCCAGAGTCACACAGCAGATATGAGTCAGAGTCAGTGATCTGATCCCAGGGCCTCTGTCCTTCCCACGGCTGCGCGCGGCCTCCGTTAGAATTCTTACTGCATTCATGCTTCCCGGAACCATCCATTTTTGGCTCCGAGAGTGCATTACAATACCCCGCCTGTGAGAGAGAAGGCTGTCTCATTTTGTTATAAGGGACACTGCCGACTGGCCCAGGGGCGTGCTTGTCACAATGAGTCACTGAACCATTTCCCCAGACCTTTGGCGTGGCGAGGGGACGTGAATGCGCATGCGCGGCAGCACTTCCGGCAGACCCCTCTCCTGGGCTGGGCACCAAACGTGGGCCTCGCCACTGGCGCTTTAAGCATATGTCTCCGCAGCAGGTGTCGCTCCACATCCTCCTAAAGCTCAGGGGTTTTCTTGCGGTGTCCTCCGGTTTCCCAGAATGGAGCCGGGGGAACCTCGATGAACAACATGCCGTCCTCGGGCCTCAAAATGGATGGAAGGGTTGGAACCCAAAGAGGAGGGCACCGTGTGAGCCTTTGCGTCTTCGGTCTCACCGAGAGCAGCCCTAGAGGCGGGACTGTAGGAAACACGATTATTGATAGGCAGGGCTCTGAGCCTGCTCCCGCAGTTTCCGGTGGTGCCGCGGTTGGTCTTCCGGAGTCTTCAACGTGTAGGGCAAGCTCGGTTCCCGGCTTTAGCAGAGGCGCCCAGGACCCAGAGCAGGTTAAGCCAATGGAGGGATGAGTTTTTCCAAGGGGTACAGAGAGGATCCAGGTGCTTACCCCGCATTTGCCCTATTGAACTATCCCCCTCCCCATATAGAGACCCCAAGGGGTGAGGATAAAGATTGGAAATCGAGAGCTGCCCGCTCCCAAACTTCCGGCCACCCCTGACTTCCGGCCCCACGACTTCCGGCCACATCTGACTTCCGGCCACCCTGACTTCTGGCCATGCCTGATCTCGCCTGCCTTCACTCTCTGCTCTACCTTTTCCTCCGAGGTCTGAAAACTCCAAGTGGCTGTGAGCTGGTGGTGGGGGGCGAGCCGCAGTGTTGGGCAGAAGGCCGCTGCCTTCTCTTTGACGACTCTTTCCTACACACCGCATTCCATGAAGGTGAGTGCCTGCCTTCCCTATTGCCGCTCTTTTATTTTATTTATTTACTTTACTAAATTGATTGGGGTGGCATTGGTCAACATGAACATATAGGTTTCCTGTGTAGATCTTTATGTTACCAGATCTGTCTATTGCACCGTGTGCCCACCGTCCAAAATCAGATCTTCTCCTGTCACCTCCTGTTAGGACCCCCTTCCTTCTGGCAGTCACCACTCTGCTGTTTGTGTTCATAAGTTTCAGTTTTATATCCCACAGTGAAGTCATACGGTGCTTAGCTTTTTCTGTCTGACTTAGTTCACTTAGCATAATGTTCTCAAGGTCCATCTATGTTGTTGCAAATGTCGCTATTTCATCCTTTCTTGTGGCTGAGTGTATATGTACTGCATCTTCTTCATCCATCCTCTGTCGCAGGACACTTCGGTTGTTTCCATGTCTTGGCCACCGTGAATAATGTTGCAATGAACATAGGGGCGCATAATCTTTGCAAATACATGAGTTTGAGTTTTTTGTGTATATACCCGGGAGTGGGGTTGCTGGGTCATATGGTAGCTCTAGTCTTAATTTTTTGAGAAATCACCAGTACTGCTTTCCACAATGGTTGTACCAGTCTACATTCCCACCAGCAGTGAGTGAGGGTTCCCTTTTTTCCACAACCTCTCCAACACTTGTTGTTGCTTGTCTTGTTGATAATGGCCACTCGGACAGGTGTAAGATGGTCTCATGGTAGTTTTGATTTGCATTTCCCTAATTGCCAGAGAAGTTGAACATCTTTTCATATATCCTGGGAGAGGTGTATTTTCAGGTCCTTTGCCCACTTTTTGATTCGATTGTTCGGTGTTGAGTTTTACGAGTTCTTTATATATTTTGGAAATTAAACCTTTGTCAGAGCAGCTGTGTGCAGATATCATCTCCCATCTGGTTGGTTGCGTGTTTGTTCTGTTGTCAGTTTCCTTTGCTGTGCAGAAGCTTTTTAGTTTGATACAGTTTCACTCATTATTTTTGCCTTTACCTCCTGTGCCTTTAGGGTCAAGTCCATAAAATGTCCTCTACGGCCCAGGTCCATAAGTTTGGTACCTACCATATATTTTCTGCTATGTCACTTACAGTTTTGGGTCTTATGTGTAGGTCTTTGATCCATTTTGAGTTAATTTATGTACATGGGGACAAACTGTAATCCAGTTTCATTTATTTGCATGTGGCTTTCCAGTTTTCCCAGCACCATTTATTGAAGAGACTACCTTTACTCAAATGTGTGTTTCTGGCTCGTTTGTTGAAAATTATCTGTCCATATGCATGTGGTTTTATAGCTGGATTCTCTATTCTGTTCCATTGATCTGTGTGTCTGTTTCTCTGCCAGTACCATGCTGTTTTGAATATTGTAGCTCTGTAGTATAATTTAAAGTCAGGTACTGTGATACCTCCAGCTTCATTCTTTTTTTTTTTCCAGCATGGCTTTGGCTACTCTGGGTCTTTAGTGGTTCCATACAAATCTGATGATTTCTCGTTACATTTCTTTAAAAAATGACATTGGGATTTTGATGGGGATTGCATTAAATCTGTATATTGCTTTGGGTAATATGGCCATTTAACTATGTTGATTCTTCCAATCCATGAACATGGGATAGTTTTCCATTTTGTTGTGTCTTTTTAAATCTTTCGTAGTAATGCTTTGTAATTTTTAGTATATAGATCTTTCACATTCTTTAAGTTTACTCCTACCTCAACATAATAGAGGCCATATATGATAAACCCTCAGCTAATATCATACTTAGTGGTGAGAAATTGAAAGCTTTTTCCCTAAGATCAGAAACAAGACAAGGATGTCCACTTTCACCACTCTTATTCAACATAGTGCTGGAAGTCCTAGCCAGAGCAATAAGGCAAGAGAAAGAAATAAGACGCATTCAAATAGGGAAGGAAGAAGTCAAATGGTTGCTTTTTGCAGATAGGAAACCCTAAAGACTCGACCAAAAAACTATTAGAAACAATAAACAATGCAGTCAGGTTGCAGGATATAAACTCAATGTGCAAAAATCCATTGCCTTCCTGTATACTAACAACAAAACTTGAGAAAAAGAAATGGAAAAGACCATTCCTTTTGCAATAGCAACCAAAAGAATAAAAAACCTAGGTATTGCTGCCCTTTTAAAAGGAACTTTATTTTTAGAGACGTTTTAGGTTTCCAGAAAAATTGAGCAGAAAGTACACAGCACCCTCCCTCATCCCGATACCCAATTTCCACTTTTACCAGCATCTGGCATTAGTGTGGTGCATCTGTTACAACTGATGAGCTCATAGCGACATGTTGTTGTTAACTAAGTCGATAGTCTGCATTAGGGTTCACTCTGTGTTGTACTATCTGTGGGTTTTGACAAACGTATAATGACATGTACGGACCATGACAGGATCACACAGAGTAGCTTCAGTCCCTCAATGTCTTGTGCTCTTACATGCTCCTCTCCCTCTGCCTGCTCCTGTTATGCACTCTGCTAGGGTTTTGACAAACGTGTAATGACATGTATGGACCATGACAGGATCACACGGAATAGCTTCAGTCCCTCAATGCCTCCTCTCCCTCTGCCTGCTCCTGTTATGCACTCTGCTTGGAACCGTAGGAAGCCAGGATCACATTCCTGATCAGAGAGCAGGAACTCTTCCGATCTGTGCTGGAAAGCTAACCGTGGGTCCTGGCTTCGGGCTGTTCGAACCTCTCCTCTCTCACCCCCATCCCAGGTGCCGCGGAGGATGGCCCACGGGTGGTTTTCATGGTGGATCTGTGGCATCCGAATGTCGCCGCGGCTGAACGGCAGGCCCTGGATTTCATCTTTGCTCCAGGCCGATGAGAACACTTCCCGTGCCAGGTCGGCGAGAGTGGCCTGGGGACAGCCGTGGGCCGGTCCAGCGCACGTGTTACGATTCCATGCTCAGAAACCTGCCTCGACAGAAAGCTCTCATTGGGGATTTTTATACCACGTTGGGTCCCTCTTTGCTCCCGTTGTTAGTGGGAAACTCCAGCTTGTACTTCCTTAGAGGTCTTTTTCCTTCTGTTCGTTTGCTTCTGCGGTTCGTTTCCGCCTAATGGCGCGGGACTTCGCTCTGCGGCCTGAGGCTCCCAGAGGCTCGGTGCCCCTGTTGTCGGTGTCACGTTGCTACTTGTTTTTTTCAGTGATCAGATGGTTCTTTGTCTGAATGTAACAACGTAAAACTTCTTGTGGTCACCATACAAAACAGAAAACTCTGCCACCCATAGCACTAGAGAACGTGGCCTTTGCTGCTGTCACGGCCACAAGGGGGACCCACCCGCCCCCCAGGCAGGGGAGGCTGCAGTCCCTGCACCCGGCCAGCTGCATGGGCAGGGTGGACATGAGCAGGGGCACGGCCTGGGGAAATGTCACCATCCGCTCACCCCACCGCCAACCCTGTCTGTCTGATGGCGGAGAGCGTGCGGCTGCGGGACCGGAGCGACATGGCTCCCCTTCAGAGCCGAGGCTGGTGTCCTCGGGCGGGGCTCCCACGGCTCAGCCGCAGAACGAGTACTTCACTTACCTCACTGCCTACAGAAGCCCCACTGCCACCCGGGCCTGCGCAGTCCCCGTGTTAGCCGTTGTGACGCTGAGCTCGGAGACCGCCTGGTTGGCCCCTTGGAGCTGTGGCGGCCGAGACTCCACTTGTCCAGCGACATCTGGGCAGCCTTTCTCTGGCAGAACTGGAACTCCAGGTGTGACCCAAGTGTCTGTTTCGTTCGGAGTTTCGTGGCCTATGATTTTCCATTTACCTGTTTGTACATAAATGTTCAAACGCTGGACTCAGTGCGAGAGTCAGCCCTGTGGCCCTGTTATTGCTAAGGCGTGAGCTGAGTGATGGCAGCCGAAGCGAACGTGTGAGTGGGGATCCCCGGAGGACCGACAGACCCAGAGGACCCTGGTCCCGGCACTGGCTGGGACTCCAGGTGTGACCCAAGTGTCTGTTTCGTCTGGAGTTTCGTGGCCTATGATTTTCCATTTACCTGTCTGTACATAAATGTTCAAACGCTGGACTCAGTGCGAGAGTCAGCCCTGTGGCCCTGTTATTGCGAAGGCGTGAGCTGAGTGATGGCAGCCGAAGCGAACGTGTGAGCGGGGATCCCCGGAGGACCGACAGACCCAGAGGACCCTGGTCCCGGCACTGGCCTGGCCCTTCCATCTCCTGTGAAGGACACGGCCAGGTGGGGGCGCTAAGTCTAGAAACGTCCTCCTGTTAGCTGAGGTGTGGAGGGCAGCCTCCTCCATCCATACCAGATGCCGGTTTGCATCATGGATAATGGCAGTGTCAGGTCAAGGAGGCCGTGGCGCGGTATGAATACAGGCCTGTCACATGTGCAGGTCCCGTGTTTCCATCCACATGGAAGCCAGCAGCTTCTGTGAGAAGTAACCACGACCTGAAACGCACTAGGCAGACTAGCAAGTGTGCCAAGAAAACGTGTCCGCGGTTGAGTGAAATGTCTGCGAGAGATTTTCAGTGATTAGAATGCAGGAAAGGGCAGACCTTTCAAAACACCTGAAGTCTCCTCACTTGTATTTGTTAAAGAATCACTTGAGGTGCATGATTTCTATACATACCGACCGCTCCACGTTTACAAAGCCAACAGCCGCGCAGGCACCTGGCTGCCTGCACTTGTGTGACGTGATGGGGAACAGGAGATCAATAAAGGGTCTTGCTGAAAACCACAGTGAAATGGTGGCGTCGTCTGTTGGGCAGGAGCCCTGAGCCGGGCACAGCTGAGTTAGAGGCTCTTGGTTTTTGGATGGTGTCACAGCGACAGGCGGGACCCTAAACGTATAGTGACCGAAGCAGGATGTTCTAAAAGAATGGGGGTGGGGCGGGAGAGACAAGAACAGGCCTGCGGAAGGTTAAGGAATGGCCAGTGTCACCCTGGCCAAGAACAAGGACTCGGGCTTAAGGAAAGCTGGTGCCAGGACTCGGTGCCAGGTGCTCCTTCCCACGTGACCTCTGGCCAGTCCCGGAGCCTCTGGGAGCCTCAGATGGCGCTATTGTAAATTGTGCTGCTATGAACATAGAGTGTATCGCGCCTCTGTAGGGATGGTCCCTGGCAGGCAGAGCAGCGATGCTGGTTCCCTTCCTGCCTTGGCCGAGGTCCCAGGCAGTTACGGAGAAGCAGGTGAGGAGGCAGGATGGGCGAGACAGAGATGGATGAGCACATCTGATTGGGGGGGGGGGCAGCCAGTGGCTCCTTTCTATCCCTCTAGAAGCAGGTTCCTCAGTAGCTACAATTTGAAATTTTTTCCTTTTCTTAGAAGAGGGACAGATGGCCCTGGTGGCCTGGAACCCCAGGAGCAGTCTGGCCGCCAGGTGTTTGCCCATGCAAGCCCGTTCCCAGCCCACAGCCCTGGCTGGGCTGCCCTGGCAAACGGAAGAGCAACACTCGCTGGAGACCGCGGCGTTTCTCCCTCCTCCAGGGTGCATCGCCAGCTAGGCAGCTGCTGAAGTGATTTATATGCTTCAGCCTGGGATGCTCAGGGCGACAAAGGGGCCAGCAGGCCCGCCCCGCTCAAGTGAGAAGCCCTCCCTCGACCCCGATGCAGCCGGCATCAGCTCCAAGGCCAGACTGCACAAGGTCGATTTGCACCAGGTCACATCCCACGTGTCCCAGGCACCTGCTCATCCTCCCCAGACTCATCTAGGTTTTCTGGGTTCTGACCCCCTTGGTGACAGTGACCACACCTACAGCTTATAGTGGGGGACGGGGAGCGTATGCCTAATCCACTAGTTCTTGACTTTGGCTGCACAGTACAATCAGTATTTTGAGAAATACTGATGCCCACCCCCCACCCCCAAAGCATTTCATTTCTTGGTTCAGGGGGTACGGTCCAGTCCTGGTGTTTGTTTTAACCCTTTACCTGCCTTGATTCTAATGTGTAACTGGAACTGAGGGTTGCTGCCCTGAATGGCAAAAATAGAAAAGCCTTTGGAACCAGCCAGCTTGAGATGAGAGTCTGGGCCGTGCCCCTGTGTGATGATGGGCAGCCCCCCCCCCCTTGGGCCTCGAGGGGACGGTCAGTGTTTTAAACACACTTCTCAAGCAGCACCCTGGTGAGCCCCTTACAAGACCATAACATCCCTATTCTCAGTGCTTGGGTTTCCGGGAGGTGACCCAGCCCCAGTTGCAGGGCTTTGTTTAGGATCCAGAACTGACCAATCAGAGCCTTCCAAACTCTTGGCTATTCAGAGATTGCGCCAGGGCTGGGCACATGACCCTCTCCACACCCATCAAAACCTTTTAAACCAACCCCTGGGCAGTCAGATTGGGTCAGGGCTGGCATATGATTCAAATTCTTTTGCTGGGACCATTGAGAAAGAGGCAGCTTTTCAGTGGTGGACATGGGCATCTAGTGTAAAGAAAATCTGAGAGTGAAAACCACAGAGAAAAAGAGATTCTCTTTCTCTCCCCCCCCCTCCCCCAACCATGGGGATCATCTGAGTCCTGGGTCCTAACTAACTTTTCCTGGAACGAGCTCTACCTCTGGACTTTTCAGTTACATGAGCCAAGAAGCTCCCCCCTTTATTCTTTTCTTTTTAAAAGTCTATTGTTGAAAGTATTGCATATGTCCCCCCTTTTCCCCCATTGCCCCCTTCTAACCTGCCCTGCCCCTGCCTTCACCACCCTGTTGTCCGTGTCCATGGGTTATGCTTATATATACGCATACAAGTTTTTTGGTTGATCAGTTCCCATCCACCCACCCTCCTCCGCCTTCCCTCTGAGGTTCCGCAGTCTGTTCTGCGTTTCTATGTCTCTGGATCTATTTTGCTCACCAGTTTATGTTGTTCATTAGATTCCACATATGAGTGAGATCATGTGAGACTTGTCTTTCTCTGACTGGCTTATGTCATTTAGCATAATACTCTCTAGGTCCCTCCACGCTGTCTCAAAGGATAAGAGATCCTTCTTTTTCACTGCTGCATAGTATTCTGTGGTGTAAATGTACCACAGCCTTTTTATCCACTCGTCCACTGATGGGTACTTGGGCTGTTTCCAGATCTTAGCTATTGTAAATTGTGCTGCTATGAACATAGAGTGTATATATTCTTTCTGATTGGTGTTTTAGGTTTCTTAGGATATATTCCTAGAAGTGGGATCACTGGGTGAAATGGCAGTTCCATATTTAATTTTTTGAGGAAACTCCATACTGTTCTCCACAGTAGCTGCACAGTCTGCATTCCCACCAGCAGTGCACGGGGGTTCCCTTTTCTCCACATCCTTGCCAGCACTTGTTGTCTGTTGATTTGTTGATGGTAGCCATTCTGACAGGTGTGAGGTGATACCTCACTGTTGTTTTAATTTGCATCTCTCGGATGATCAGTGACTTTGGGCATCCCCCTTTATTCTTAAGCCAAGTTTGAGTTGTGGTTTCTATCCCTGGCCACCAAAAAGTCCTACTCCACTCCGTGAGCCTCCTCTGTAAAATGAGCCCAGTGCCTACTTTCAGGTTTAATAAGTCAAATTCTGGGTGGGTTGGGCGTGCTCCATACATATTTTTAAAATGTAAATACGAGAAGCAAAGCTAAGTACAAAATGCTGTTTCTAAGGCCCACTGCGGCCTGCCGCCAGCACCCCCAACCCCCTAACATTGACCTCCCAGCGGAGTCTTGCTAAGCAGCTGTGAGCACAGGGAGGACAGAACAAGGCCACAGATCTTCGAGCTGCTGACAGATGGCAGTGAGAATACTCAGGCAGATTGCAGCGTTAGGTGGCAGGAGGCAGCACACACGGGCTGATTGACTTTCTGCCTCCCCCCGAGGCATGCACATTGGTCCTGATTTCTAGTTACCCCCCACGTTCCCCGTGTTTCCACACTTCCGATGCCTTAGCCACCCCGATTCAAGGTGAGGGCCTTCCTCCGTGAGGACAGAGAGCACCGTGCTCGCTAGAAGATCCCTCCACATACAGTATTTCCACACTAACACGGACAGCTACACGGGGCGGAGGGACAGTTGTGCACACTGAACAGGAGAAACAGGCTCAGAGCGGGCAGCTCATGTGACCAAGGTCATGCGGTGGCTGGAGACGGCGGCAGTGAGAAACCAGGTGGCCAAGTAAACTCAGCCGTCTTGAACTCAAACACACATTCAGGCCTCTGCACGGCCTGCAGAGGGACCCCCTGCACAGGGACGCCCAGGAGGTGGTTAGCGACACTCACGCTGCGCTCATTTGCAGAGAGGGCCCACAGTATGCCACGCCTTTAAATACACCGCGTCTTCCTTTCCGTTCTAAAGAACATGACATAGGGTTGAGAGAAACGAAGTAACTTGGGTCAGTTTCCAGGGCAATAAGTCGCAGAGCTGTGATTGGAACCCAGGACTCTGACACCAAAGCCCACAGGCGCCTGTTGCCACCAAAACCCTGTGGTCTGTTTGGAGATGAAGGATGTCCATTCAGACTCCAGTGCCTTTTTACAGCACACAGATGGCTCCTGTCACCCTCCTGCCCACGGGCCTTGCTGGGTCCGCTGGTCAGGGCCCCAAGCCCTTCCCTGGGCGCTCCTCACTTGATCGTGAAGACTCACCTCAAAGGGCAGCACCTGGCTGCCTGAGCACTGATTCTCAGAAACCAAAGCGTTTTGTATTAAAAGCATTTCTAACGCAATGGCAGCCCTGGGAAATCAGATGGGAAGAGAGGTTTCTGGATGCAAAACAAACAAGATTAAGATCTGCCAATGGCCTGCCATGTAGGAAGGCCCAGCGGCAGGCAGCGATCTTCTTGTGAAACATCTTGTGTGAAGGGTCCTTGAATCAGATGGTTCGCTGAGCTCCCGGTGGGTGGATGGAAATGGGTCCAGGCTCCAAACTGTCCCTGTTTCAACACACGACAGCTTGTAATCCACCCAGCTCGACTCTGGGGGCATCAGCTCTGGAGCAAAATGAAAAGCTGGGCAGCTTAAAAATACCCGCAAGGGGAAAGGAAAAGCAACGCGTTCTGTGTAAGTTAGTCCTGAAGGTTCCTTGCGTGGTTGGCGTGGAGACTTGGGATGAATTTTTTCTTGGAGAACTTAGCAGAGAAGGAGGAAAATAGATATTTATCCTAGCTGGAGGTAGGATAGATATTTATCCCCGTGGGAAGATGGCCCTCTGGGCCAGCCAGTGGCAGGAGGGGGGGGGGGGGGGGCTGGGGGGGGGCCCGTCTTGGAGAACTTAGCAGAGAAGGAGGAAAATAGATATTTATCCTAGCTGGAGGTGCAAGCCGCCTCCTCCCCGGGGGAAGATGGGGGGTGGGGGGAGGGGGCTGTGGGCGAGCCTGGCGGAAGCTGGTGCTCCTCGGAGCAGCTGGCTGGCCCCCGTCGCCCACGCAGAGACCATTCTGAAGTGCACCTTCCTCCCCTGGCCGCCCTGGCTCAGGCACGAAAAGGAGAAACGTGTCCACGCAAAATATGCGCGTACGTGCACACACAAAACACCTTAGCCCCCACCTTAACTTGGTCACTAGACATGTTCCTCTTTAATTAATCAGAACTCAATGGCGATTTTGGCTGTTTTATTTTAGCCTTTGGAAACTTGTTTCAAGAAAGACACCATGCCATACACATGAGGTGCAATTATTGACATCGCAGTTTTCAAATGGAATCTTTCAGTAAACACTGAGGAGACTTTGGTAAATAGCTTCATCCTACGATCTGCACCGCATTTCATAACATGTCTGACTATGACGTAATAGGCACAAAACACAAATGAACGTGGTTCCCTCACACACAGCCACACTGAGAAGCACAGATCTGCTTCTGCCCCAGAACATTTTGGAAACTCCCATTTGGGGACACTCACTCAAGAGAACGCGGTGCAAAGCCCAGATCTGAGACACATTGATTGGTTGCCTCCCGCATGCAGCCTGCCGGGATCGAGCCTACAACCTGGAATTTCTAACTCGAGACCCTTCAGTCCACGGGCTGACGCTCTATCCACTGAGCCAAACTGGTCAGGGCTGGGCTCTTAGTTTTGAGTCTAGTTCCAGAATACTTCAGACAAGGTGGCTACCCCCCGACCCCCGACTGCCCCAGCCCTCCCTCCCAGGAGGACCACTCAGAAGACAATCCCACTGGGAAGTGGTGTGCCAGGCAGCTTGCTAACAAACCTGCCACCTCTCCGTGCGCTCACACCTCATATCGCCCCCTGCAGGCAGGGCTGGAAAACACTCGGGACAACTACGTTCTAGAAAGAATGCCACCTGAATTCTGTGGCCCATGTTAAGGCTGGGATGGAGCAGCGGCAGATGTCAGGCGCCTCAGCCCAGTGACGGATCTCACCGGCCCCGAACCTCTTTGGTACAAGGAGCTGAAGCGCCTGTTCTGGCCCAGCACTGCCGGTGAATCAAGGTCTTTATCACGCGCTCCGGGTCTGCGGACCCGAAGAACTACCCCGTCCCCTCCAATCTGTAAGGATCATCCAACCCGCCAACGTCATAACTTCCTAGAGAGGAACATCCCGGGAAAATGAACGGAGGGTGTTTTCTGTTTAAAAGGCAGAGCTTCCTCGGTGGGCACTGCATTTGATAGTCATCCCGGGGAGGCCTCCCCCCCGAGGCCCAGTTCACAGTAAGTTCACCCCGTGCTTCAGCAGCTTCTGCTTGGCTTTGCCCGGGAGGCTGAAGGCGGAGTCCTGGGGGCTGGGGAAGCTGGAGCTCTGCGGGGCTGACGCCAGCTGCTGGAAATAGGTTTCCTGGACGGGGTTGCAGCAGGCGTACACGGCCGTGGAGGCATTCCTAGGAGGGGGAGAGAGAAGATAAGTCCGGCGCTGCTGCAGCAGATCTCAGACCACACAGACTGCCTGTGCCTGCCATAGAGGCCCCCCAAACTGGAAACGTGTGGAGAGAACATGTACTTTAGAGTCAGAGCCTGGCCCTGCCACTTTAAAAGAGTGTGCCCTGGGGCAAGTCATTGCTATTGCTTGTGCTCCAATGTCCCCATCTGTAAAATGAGGGAAAAATGCAGGTTTCCAGATCGTCCCAAGGACTAAATGGGACTTATTCACACAGCAGGCACTCCCCTCGGACCTTCCCACTTGCCTTACGCTCTGCTACTGGATTCACAGAGAAGCATGTGGGGAGAAAGGAGAATTCACTTGGTTACATACTCAAATCACAATCATGATGAACAGATATCTGTCTCTGGCATGGAAGTGTTTAGGGCATGCGATGGGATGGAAAAGGAACTAGTGAACAGTACATGAGTATGATCCTGTTTTCTAGAAGAAAGACTTAAAATAATCAACATAGAAATATTAATCTATATTTCATATAAAAAAAGAAAATTAAAAACAACAAAGCTTGGAGTAATATTCACCAAACTAACAACTAAGGGCATCTCTGGGGTGCTGCTGGGTGAGGGGAAATGTTTACTTCCTAGGCCTGGGAGGAGGCTGAGGACCATAATGAGCACGATGATGTGACAGGTCAGAAGACCATCCCTCGCTTCAGCATCGTTTATGACAAGGAGACGGAGACCCTCCTCCCCAGGGCTGTCCTCACCGTTGTCCCCCAATGTCTAAAGCAGGTCTGAGCCCCAGGATGGGACCCCAAAAATACATGACACAGGAAAGCATGCAAGTAGGTTATAGCAGCTACCCGGGTGAATAACAGAAGGACCCGCATGGCAGTAACTGGAATGTTCCTCATGAATAAGGCTCCACCCGGGCCCCCGGGAAGGTGATTGCTGTGCGGGACTGAGGGGAAGGCTCACCTGAGCGTCATCTCGTACAGGGAGGGCAGCTGGGCGAAGTCCGAGTGCATCAGGCGGACGGCCTGCAGGAAGCGGCGGTCCTGGGGTGTGGCCGCCTGAGGCAGGTTCGCTTCCAGAGGAGGACACAGAGCTGTGAGTGGAGGACTCCTTCCCAGATCTCCCCAGCCTGGGACTGTCGCCTCGGACACGCGTGCAGGTGCCAAGGGGGAGGGAAAAGGCCTGCAGGGGCTGTGCCCTGACAGCTGCCACCAAGCAGCGGCGCAGGCACTGCCCCCGATGGTAAGCGACACCGGTTTGTGGGCATCACAATTTTAGGCAGAAACTTATCACAGATACTTGAACATGTGTGTGCTTCCCTCAAACACGGGAGAAACAGCCAAAAAAGGACAAACGAGCAAGGAGGTGCTCATCAAGCAAATTCTCAATGCCGTGGGAGCGGGGCTGCAAGTGAGGAAACAGCAGCCTAGCTAACTGCACATCCGACAGCTCTGGACAGAGCAGCGGCAGCCTCCGTTCACTGGCCCCAGGTCTAACCTCCACCCCCTCAGGGAGGTGCCCCGGCCACACCGCTGCGCACAGGGCCGGCTCCTTACCCGTCAGCACGTTCTGGACGCGGTCGTAATGCGTGAAGTTGTAGGTTCTGCTGGAGGAGGCGGCCTCGTCCCTGGGCAGCGTCTCCTTCAGGTGGACCTCCAGCCCGTTCAGGGACGCCAGGCTGCTGTGGAACTGCGAAGGAGCCCACGGCCCCGCTGCAGTGAATCCGCAGGCCCCGTGCCCAGCAAACGGTCACCCAAACAATACCGCGTGGCTACTGACTTAGAAAGGACTCTGACCAGCGTTTTTACCCATTTTTAGAGAAGTGCTAACTTCTGCCCTGATATTTTAATGCTGTTGTAAAATTATAGAAAAATAAACAGAGGAGAGCAGAAAAACACATTTTAAAAGGAAGGAAAAAGCAAAGAAAAATAGCCCATAATCTCACCATCCAGAAATAGCCACTGTTGGCCCTCGCACCTCTCCTTCCAGCCACGACTTTCCCACGGAGGCTGCACGTTTGCCCAGCACCAGCACCGCCGACCAGGCCCCCACCCTCCCGGGCTCTCAGCCAGGCCTGGGCTCCCCAGACCTCCACTGCCTGCAAGGAATTCCCCTCTCCACGGCGTGTAGAACAGTATAGCCATGCGCCGCGCTGCAAGGGCTGGGACTTGTCGGTCAAATGGTTTTCTCTGCGCTGTTCAGAGGCACCCGGCTGAGAAGACTGGCCCAGCACTTGTATTAAAAAACCCTCCCTGCCCGCTGGTGTGGCTCAGTGGTTGAGCATTGACCTATCCCCGGGCTCTCAGCCAGGCCTGGGCTCCCCAGGCTTCCACTGTCTGCAAGGAGTCCCCTCTCTGGGCGTCTAGAACAGTATAGCCATGCGCCGCGCTGCAAGGACTGGGACTTGTCGGTCAAATGGTTTTCTGTGCGCTGTTCAGAGGCACCCGGCTGAGAAGAGTGGCCCAGCACTTGTATTAAAAAACCCTCCCTGCCCGGCTGGTGTGGCTCAGTGGTTGAGCATTGACCTATGAACCAGAGGTCACGGTTCGATTCTCAGTCGGGGCACATGCTTGGGTTGTGGGCTCAATCCCCCGTGTGGGGCATGCAGGTTTATATCTCACTCTCTGAAATCAATAAAAATACATTTACAAAAATCCTTTGTAAACTCTAAGGCGCCACCCTGAGAGAAGGCATTTTTATAGAGGCAAGAAAATGGAAATGATCAGATGACGTGCGCGTTATTTACTAGTAACCAAGTGCTTCCATATGTGCCGGGGCCTACAAACCACGGCCTGCGCCAAACGCAGCCCATTCTGTTTTTGTATAGCCCGAGAGCTAAGAATAGTTTTTATATTTTCACATGGTTAGGGGGAAAAATCAGAAGAATAATATCGTGACACATGAAAATTATTGAGGTTCCCACTTCCGGGTCTATAAATAAAGCATTACTGGGACACAGCCACGGTGGCCTCGCCTGGGCAGCGTCTCCTTCAGGTGGACCTCCAGCCCGTTCAGGGATGCCAGGCTGCTGTGGAACTGCGAAGGAGCCCACAGCCCCGCTGCAGTGAATCTGCAGGCCCCGAGCCCAGCAAACGGTCACCCAAACAATACCACGTGGCTACTGACTTAGAAAGGACTCTGACCAGCGTTTTTACCCATTTTTAGAGAAGTGCTAACTTCTGCCCTGATATTTTAATGCTGTTGTAAAATTATAGAAAAATAAACAGAGGAGAGCAGAAAAACACATTTTAAAAGGAAGGAAAAAGCAAAGAAAAATAGCCCATAATCTCACCATCCAGAAATAGCCACTGTTGGCCCTCGCACCTCTCCTTCCAGCCACGACTTTCCCACGGAGGCTGCACGTTTGCCCAGCACCAGCACCGCCGACCAGGCCCCCACCCTCCCGGGCTCTCAGCCAGGCCTGGGCTCCCCAGACCTCCACTGCCTGCAAGGAATTCCCCTCTCCACGGCGTGTAGAACAGTATAGCCATGCGCCGCGCTGCAAGGGCTGGGACTTGTCGGTCAAATGGTTTTCTCTGCGCTGTTCAGAGGCACCCGGCTGAGAAGACTGGCCCAGCACTTGTATTAAAAAACCCTCCCTGCCCGCTGGTGTGGCTCAGTGGTTGAGCATTGACCTATGAACCAGAGGTCACGGTTCGATTCTCAGTCGGGGCACATGCTTGGGTTGTGGGCTCAATCCCCCGTGTGGGGCATGCAGGAGGCAGCCCATCAATGATTCTCATCATTGCTGTTTGTATCTCTCTCACTCTCTGAAATCAATAAAAATACATTTACAGAAATCCTTTGTAAACTCTAAGGCGCCACCCTGAAAGAAGGCATTTTTATAGAGGCAAGAAAATGGAAATGATCAGATGACGTGCGCGTTATTTACTAGTAACCAAGTGCTTCCATATGTGCCGGGGCCTACAAACCACGGCCTGCGCCAAACCCAGCCCATTCTGTTTTTGTATAGCCCGAGAGCTAAGAATAGTTTTTATATTTTCACATGGTTAGGGGGAAAAATCAGAAGAATAATATCGTGACACATGAAAATTATTGAGGTTCCCACTTCCGGGTCTATAAATAAAGTATTACTGGGACACAGCCACACCAGTTATGTACTGTCTAAGGTTGAGAACCGTCACAGCAGAGTTCAGTAGTTGTGCAAAGCGGAAAATATCTGCTGTGTGCTCTTTGGCATTAGAGTCTGCCAGCCCCTGGTATATGCTACACATACGCAGTCCTCACCGCAGCCCTGCAGACACGGAGCTGGGCCTGACTCCTGGCTCCTCCCGCTTCTAGTCCACAGCAAAGCACGGGGCTCAAGTGTGAGAGCTACAAGGTCAGAACCAGCGATGCCGACACACATTCCCTCAGAAGCTCAGGTTCACGGGGAGGGTGCACGTCCATATTTCACTCTGGCACTGAGCCCAAGCTCACCCCCTGCACGCAGACAGCTCAGTGTCCCCTGCAGTCATGAAGAACTGGTGTGATCCCTGCCTGTGAAGGTCAGTGAGAGGCCTTTGGGTTTTGAGCAGGAACTACCAGCAGCTCTATGCTGCCCCCTGGTGGGAGTCTAGTCCCCCTGGTGGGAGTTCAGTCTGTTCCCTCTGAACTAATCCCATCTCTCCTGGCTGCTCCCCGCTCATCCCCTCCCACCCACCTCCCAGCCGCCCACCCTGGGCCGACATAAAGAGCTGACAGTTGATCCGCTGAAAGACAAGACGGCAAAATGACAGCAGGCTGCCCTGCCCGTGAGTGACAGCACCGGGGAGGGGGTGCTCACTGACACAGCGGAGCTGCAGCTTACCCTCCTGCAGGGCCTTGCTTTCCAGACAGCAGCGGGCGGAAAGCAGGTCTGGGGCAAAGAGGCAATAGAGGCCCTCTCCCAAAATGGTGAGATAGGCAGCCTTCGGGGCTGGTCCTTCACCCCAGTCTCAGACCAGCAAGCTCATCAGTCACCACACCCTACTCTTCCGAAGAGAGGCGTCTTCTTCAGTAAGCTGCACTCTTCCCGGGGCCTACCCTACACCGCACCTGACTTTACATGCAAGCCCATGGAGGCAGCTGTCCGAACAACATGGGTGGGCTGTGACACACCAAGGGCGTGTCCACATATCCAGAGCCACGGAGAGCGGGCACCTTTCCTTTTCCTCACCTTCCCACCGACCACTCCAAGGTCAGGTCAGTAGGGGACAGAGTGGATGGGGTGGGGTGGAGAAACGAGCAAGAATTCTGGGCCCGCTACTTGCATTAGGTCTTTATCTGAACGAGGCCTGTTTTCTTGCTGGTAAAATGGGAGATACAATGCCTGCCCCAGAACCCTCCCACAGGCTGGCTAAAGGATAGATGTCAAGTGGTTAGCACACACTGAGTCTACAGGATACATCTTACTTCCTTCTTCAAGTGCAGCCTGAACTAGTTTTTTCCTTTTCTTTTTGGGGGGAAGGTAAAAGAGCTATCTTATCTACTTTATTGCATCCAAACACTGGACCTTCAAAATAATTTGTCTACAGCTGGAGACTGAGCAGAAAAGACCCTGAAAACCAAAGCCTCGCAGGAAAAGGGGATGCATAGTCCGTGGTCCCTGTGCTGTCAGAGGAGGTGGCGGCGGCGCTGAGAGCTGTGGTAAAGGAGGGTATGGAAGCAGAGGAGCCACCATGGTGACCATGGTGACCGTGTCTGAGGGACGGGGAGCGATAGGCAGGTCTGCAGAGGAGCAGTCTCGCCTGGGGCTCTGAGCACGAAAGCTGCCATCCCTCTGCCTCTGCGCTGCAAGGTGACTTGCTCCTTTATGGAGGGTCACAGCCCTGCGTGAGATGAGACCGGCTTAGAATAATACAGATTGAAGAACAAAAACAAGGCAAGCCCCTGGACACCATTCACCCTGCAGCAATTTCAACCTCCTGTTCCTATTGCTACCACCTCCCTGCCAACGACAGTAAGGCTGTTACTATAGCAACTGCATCTCCAGGGTAGGCCCCAGAGAAGGTACTGCTGGAAGTGGGGCAGGGGCTGGGACGGGTTAGTTAAGAGGAGCTTCTGGAGCCAGTTAGGCTTTGGGATGTCCCAGGCCCTCTAGGAAGGAGCCTCCAGCTCACTGTGGTACAGTGGTGAGAGGTGGGGGGCGCGCTAAGCAGGGAAGGGGAGCTTCTGAAGAAGTCCCAACACCGGCTGTGACCATGCAGGGGCAGGCTCCAGACGACTCAGATCCTAGAGCTGCCCAGGTTCAGAAGCGAGGCCAACAGTGGTGGCGATGGCACAGCAACGCTGTGTGCGCATGACCACACTGTCTAAAACAGCAGGGCCTGTCACCACCTCGCACTGCTGACGAGGAACCAGAGGCTCGGGGGCAAAGGCCTGTGTGCCTGGTCCCACAGCCAGAATCTAGACTCTAACTTGGTCTTCCGCATACAAGACACTGGAAGAAGCAGGAACATGCAAAACAAGCCGGCCCTGGGCTTGCTCTCACTCACCCCCACAAGCCCCGGGAGGCAGGTATGCCCATGCCCACCGAATCAGTGAGGCCAACTGTGGTGGCGATGGCACAGCAATGCTGTGTGCGTATGACCACACTGTCTAAAACAGCAGGGCCTGTCACCATCTCCCACTGCTGACGAGGAACCAGAGGCTCGAGGGCAAGGCCTGTCTGTGTGCCTGGTCCCACAGCCAGAATCAAGACTCTAACTTGGTCTTCCGCGTCCAAGACACTGGAAGAAGCAGGAACATGCAAAACAAGCCGTGCCCTGGGCTTGCTCTCACTCACCCCCACACACCCAGGGAGGCAGGTATGCCATGCCCACCGAATCAGCAAGGGCCTTTGCACCGGGGCACGCAGCACGGAGCCCTGTCCCCTCCTGCTTGGCGTCAGGGAGCACCCTCCCTGCCCGCGTTCCCAGGGGCTGGGGCAGGGCGGAGCACTCACCACCTCCTCGATGGCGGCGCCGTCTCCCAGCAGTGGCTCCTCGGCCAGCAGGGACAGCACCAGCCCTTTGACACTGTGAGTGTAGAGGTTCATGCGCACGAGTTCTCCCTGGCGTGCTGGGGTCGCCCTGGGGTCAGTGCTGTCTGTGGAGGGGCTGTCGTCTGGAAGGTCTGCACAGCCCGAGTGGCATTCCAGGCCGGGGGCTGAGCAGCCCTCCTGAACCCCATCCACACACGGCTCCGTGCCTTCTCCCCCCTCCGGAAGCTTAGTTCCTCTCTGCCTTGAATCTGGGCGAGGCGATGACAATGGCCTGCGTGTACTTCTGGGGAGTGGGGCGTGGCTACTGTCCCCTGAGAGGTCTTGGTGCTGCTCGAGGGCTCCATTCTGGGTGAGCGTGTCAGGAGCGGAGGGAGAGAGGAGGCCCGCGATGGCTGTGTCCCCAGGCAGGGCCTCCTTGGGTTCCGGGTGGCCAGAGTTGCTGACAGATTCCTTGGGACAAGGACCCCCGCCATCTGGGACACACCCGTTGGAGAAGGCAGGAGAACCCGAGGCTGTTTCCGTTTCCCGAGCTTCTGGAATGTGGATTTCAGACAAGTCCAGCTCCTCGTTCCCCCTGGGCCGACCGGGTTCCCTCCCTGTCACTGGGGAGCGGCGGAGGCCGGGACTCTGGTCCCTGGCAGTGGCCTGCGGGTCTGCAGGCTGGGTGCTCCCCAGGCCACGGTCGGAGGGGTGTCCACTCTCCCCACTGCCATTTGGCCACGCGGCGTCAGCGGGCCTGGGCTCATGGGTGGCTGCCCACGGCCAGGCCACGGCCTCCTCGTGCCGGTCTTCTTCCAGGGCAGAGGGGCTGCAACCCTTCGGAGGATGCCGAGCAGAGCACCCCTGGGGTCCGGCTGGAGATGCAGGAGGGCTGGCAAACAGGGAAGATATGAGGACATGGCGACAGCACAGGGCACGTGCCCTTCCCCGGGGAGACTAAAGCACCGCATCGGTGACTGGGGCCTCAGAGCCTAAGAGGCCAAACCATTGGCGTAAAAATGAGGCAATGCCTGGCCCTTGGGCTTCACCAGTGATGCCAGGATCATCGACTGGAAACGGCAGGCCCCACTGAGTCAGCCACATTTGGGGTCTACTCTAAGTCACCCCACACCGGGCATTACACTAACACTGTTTCAGCTTTCACCAGGAGCCCAGAAAGTAGGTATTACTGGGTCCATTTTATAAAAACTAAGGCTCAGGTAGTGAACGCACTTGCCCAAGGTCATATAGCAGATAAGCAACAGATCGGGGTCTTGAAACCCACACTCCTGTCACCATACCGGCTGTCTCTTCTCTCTCTGCTGAAGTCCCAGGAGCCCCTTCCAGGGCAGAGCACGGATAAGATGGAGTGAAGGACGGATGGGACGTCTTAGGACCTAGGGGCTTGTGCGCATAAACCCATGAGAGGGAGCCCCTAAAGCGTGGTTTAAGGGGAAACCCCGGTGCTCCCCTACCTGGTCACAGGCTCCCTTGGGAACTCATGGAGACTGGCAGCTTCCTCTTCCGTCACGAAAACAGGCATGATGTGGACATTCGGGGGCAGGACGGCTCCTGGAATCACAAAGCAACATGGAAGGCCCCCCTGGACCAGAGAAGAGAGGGGGAGTAACTGTCCTTGGGGTGACACAGGTACCCCAGCATGCCGGGCCAGAGAGCAGAGCTGTGACACACTCCTCAGCCCATCAGAAGCACAAAACTGCAGCCACGATTTCTGTGGTCAGCAAGGAAGAGCCCACGGGGACACCTTTGCTCCCAGCTGTGGAGGTGACACCGGTGGAAGAAAATTTAGTGGCTCTGAAGATATAAACTGGGGGAAAAGCAGTTCCAGCTGACAGTAGGAAAGTGCCCAAACTTATGCTTCAAAATAACACAAAACAACCCTCCTGGGCACGTGTCCAGTCCTGCACAGGTCCTCCGGGCACTGGCCATGCGTCTGGCCCTCTCCCAGTCAGGGTCCCCCGGAACCTGTCTGAGCCGTCTCGCTATAGTGAGTTAAGGAGGAATTGGAAAGGGGGATCTAAAGGGTGCGCCTACACAATGCAGGATACAGAAAACCTGTTCTAGAACTGTAACTTACTAACCAATGGTTAACGTTATTAACCGATGTCACCCAATAAGTTTCATTTTTAAAGAAGATGCGCCTAAAATCAAGAGCCTTATTTGCAGTTAGGATTCCCATGGCTAACGCTGTACTCGAAGCTCTGTTCCATCCATTTCCCTAATCTTCCGAGCAGATGAAATAGCATCTGGGACACGTTCACAGGACTGCACAGGGACAGGCAGCAAAGAGGACTGCATCCTCAGTGCGCCTCACGACTTACCATGCTTCCGCAGGGCATCCCCTCCTGTAGGTATTCTCTGCAAATAAACACACACACCAGTTGGCGCTGGGTACCACTCTCCTCCTCGCTAACCATCGGGACTGCACTAGGCCGTCTGCTCATAAAGTAAGTTTGTCCCAGATGCTTGTCCCCAGCACGTGCCAGCTGCGAAGCAGATGGAAGGGAGGCTGTCCTTGCTGCCTGCTCGCCACCTTGGGGGACAGGTGAACCCGCCTCCACCCACTCACGTCAGGCTTTACGTGCTGATTTCTCAGCGTCTCCCCTCTGGGGGTGAAAGTGGGGCTTCGTGTTTTCTTCTGTACGTTCAGAGAACCCTTCTAGAATCCGGCCTCCTTTGCCATAGTCCTGGCCCAGTACTCACACACATTCCAGGATGACAAAAACGTGAAGGTCCTGCGACCCTGGTGATAAATAGTTCACCAGAAAGGCTGTTCTAACGACACCTCCACCAGCAGAGGGGAAGGAGCCGGACGGGAGCCCTGCCATCGTTCTAAATGGCTACTGATTTAGTAAGTGCAAAGAGCTAGCCCTGCGATACATTTAAACCTGTGACCTCCTATGTTAAGATGAATCAAGTAAAATGAAAGAAGTGATGACCAATGCACAGTGCAACTGTGGGCAATTTGATTCTCAGTGAGCATCCATGTGTGTTTTTTCTCATTATAAAAGCAATTAAGTAAATATGCAATGGAAGTATTTTAAGAGTACCTGATTTCCTAAGTCATCCTTTAGCATCTATGAAAATCCAACATCTTGCCTGGCCGGTGTGGCTCAGTGGTTGAGCGTCAACCTATGAACCAGGTCATGGTTCAATTCCCAGTCAGGGCACATGCCTGGGTTGCGAGCTCGATCCTCAGTAGGGGCATGCAGGAGGCAGCCGATCAGTGATTCTCTCTCATCATTGATGTTTCTATCTCTCCCTCTCTGAACTCAATAAAAATGTATTTTAAAAAATTCATCTCTTTGACATAAAGTCCAGCGTTGAGGGAAGTCAAGTTCTCGTAGTTGCACTTGGATTAAAGAAAAACCAACTCTCCAAGCCCACCACGCAGAAAGCAAGCTTTTCTGCCAGCCTTGCTGGAGAAGTCACTCGTGAGGAAATGACACCGACAGGCCTGGGGTCCTAACAAGATGAAGGGAGGTGACCGCCCCCACAGCGCCTGTCCATCCCGGGCGGACCAGTCTCCCAGGGTTGCCTGGTGTGGAAGCTTCCAGCCAGATGGGTGGCTGAGCCCTACCTGGTCCCGAGGTGCAGCTCGATGAAGCAGGACCTTGGCCGTGAGGGAGGGTGGGAGCTGGGTGCTCACAATCCTAGGAGGTCAGACACAGGAACAAGGACAGTGTGAGAAGAAATACACTGCAGGACTCTGGACTGAAAAGATCCCTCACCCCGACGTTGGCCCGGATCCTGGGGACACAGCTGGTGAAAGTGTCAACTGGTAAAGCCCTCATGGAGGGCACTCTGGCGATTTCCATTAAAATTTCAAATGTCCCAACGCTGTGACTGGCTTGTACCAAGAAATATGCAGAAGAATGTTCATTACAGAGAAAAAAAGGTAAAATCTTCTTAAGAAAAAAGGGTAAACAATTTAAATTTCTATCAAAAAGAGAACAGTTAAATTAATCACTTAACTGTTCATGAATTGTTAAATTAATATTTAAAATAACCAATAAATGTGCAGCTACTATGAGGTAGACCAATATGGACGGAGAAAACCTCACGGCTGGAGAGAGAAGCCACCAGGACTGGGAACACAGCCTCGAAGACCCGAGTCCCCAGACCAATATGGACGGAGAAAATCTCACGGCTGGGAGAGAGAAGCCGTCAGGACTGGGAACACAGCCTCGAAGACCCGAGTCCCCAGGGGCTGGAGAGTTAGGCCAGCCACACATCCCTCGGCCGTCAGAAAGCTCTGGGCACGGTGCCCCAGCCCTGCCTGCCCTGGGCTGTAAGGGCGAACCCTCCACGAGGAGAGAGGCCCTGGAAGATGCGTGGAGGGCCTCTTAGGCACTCGGGCTCATGAAGAGGCCCTCCAGGTGCGTGAAGAGTATAGAGATCTCAGAGCCCAGCAAGAGATGGTCAGCCAAGAGACTGCAGGAGTCGGAGGAGAAGCAGCACTACCATTGCTTTGCAGAGCGGAGCTGCAGCCGCAGGAGGATGCCGCAGGCCCACACCGCTCACTAACATGCCGCTGCTGGTGGCCTTGGGGGCTTTGCACTCCCATCACCTAGACTGACAACTAGAAACGCATGCCCCGTCCTGAGAATTATATGATCTCTTTAAACTGCCTTTGCTCATGGATGCATAGAACAGTCTGACAGCTGTCAGAGGGGAGGGGGGACTGGATGAAAAAAGATGAAGGGATTAGCAAAAAAAAAATATATACATATCACATAGATACGGACAGCAGTGTAGTGATAGCCTGAGGGGAAGGGGGTGGGGAGTAGGTGGAGATGGGCAAAGTGGGGGAAATGGGGAAGGAAAGGGACTTTGCGTGGGGCGATGGGCGCACGATGCAGCGTGCAGATGACGTTTTATCGAGTTGTACACTTGCAACCTGTATGGTTTTGTGAACTGATGTCACCCCAGTAAATTCAATAAATAAACAAATGCCTGGCTTTTCTATTCCTGACTGTTTTCTGGACACAACAGTTTCCAACGTCCCAGCTTTGCTCAAAGTCAGGAACGTAGCCTCAGTCAAACCTGAACCACCTGCTATTTGCCAAACCAGCCCACCTGGAACTGGCCTGAGGAGTTCCCGCCTACGGCCTGGGGCGGCATGATCTGGCTGCGGGGGCTGCAGCAGGGGACGGGGAGGGGGAGAGGCTCTGGCGGTACTCACAGGCCTTTGTAGAGGATGCAGCCGGCGAGCACGTGAGGGCAGCGCTGGCAGGTCTGCAGGATGAGGGCCGCCTTCAGCAAGAGCAGGGGCTCCACCTGTGCAGGCAAGAAGCATGCCCACAGGTTAGCAAGCTTCCAGGCCGGGAAGGGAGGGAATGGGGACTGTAGATTGTGGGCAGGCCCTAACCCAAAGCCCGGAAAAAGGAGACCATGTCACCTGGTAAAGTCCGAGTCTTCTCTAGACCCAGAACTCCCCACACCTCTAAATAACAAGTTCTTGGAGGGCACAGTGAATAGGGCATGTGGCGGTTCCCAGGGGACACACAGACTGACCAGGAGACCCTGACTATCCGTGCTGAGACCAGCAGGCAGCAGGCAGGAGGCTGGCAGGTCTCAAATGCAAGTCATGGTGCCAGGAGATGCCCACCCCGCCGCACCCCCAGCCTCCCTCTGAAGCATGTGCCCCTGGGACCAGCTGACTGGATGCCTGTGGGGGCCCAGGCCTCTCTTCCATGACATGAAGTGAAAACATCATGGCTTTCACTCGGGATACGCCTCAGTTCCACCTTCCTTGTAAGAAGTCAGTTGCTGAAAGTCCCTAAAAACACTGCACAATGAGGATGTGATGTTCACCAAGATCAAGGCCACAGAGCTACAGACAGCGCAGGCGGCCAGGCCAGCCACATGAGCAGCCTACGTGTCACTGAATGCCAGTGGCGGACCGAGTGGCTCAGAGGCGAAACACTTCTCAGCCACTCCCTCCCAGATATGGCGACCTTGTCTGTACAATGTTAGCACTGGGCACTTCTAATGGTGAGAATAATTATATCATGTTAATATCAAGGGAGAGGGGGCCTTCAGATGACTTAGTTCAATATTTCTGGGACATTAGCAAAATAATAGTACTACCGTTACTAAGTATTTACTTTGTGTCATTAGGTATTGTTTCATCATCAAAACAGTGCTGGGAGGCAGGTATGATGACCCCATTTTATGGATAAGAAGAGTGAGGTTCCGAGAGGCACCTTGACTTGTCCAGGCTCACATAGCTGGTGAGCAGCAGCATGGAATTTAGTGCAGGTCTTAACCACCGTGACTGAGAAATGACAATCCATCACCTCTCTCCATATACAGTTCATTTCAAGGGGGAGAGACAAAGGTGTCAAGCTCGACTCCCATACGTGAAAGGAGAAGAGGGAGGCGAATTACTTTAGTCCGGTCCAAGTTCCAGAGGGAAGTGAAGATCTTATGCAGATCACTGGTGTTTTTCAGAATTTGTTCAATGAAGGTGTCCCACTCGGCGCTCAGTTCCTCCTGAGAACAATTCTGAAACAGAAACAGCCTGAGCTCAGGAGCTGAGATTCTGAGAGACACCTCTTCGGTAAGGATCCCAACTACCACACACTTACTCCTCACACAGGGGAACTTCCTACCCTGACAACCTCCCCACCACACTCGGGGCCCTGCCCTTCCCACCTACCCCAGGGGGAGGAGATGGAGGTAAACCCTTGGAATGACTGTGACCTACGCCACTGGAGAACAGAGGCATCTGAGAGGGGCTCCAGGAGTCCCTGACCTGGTGGCTGGACACAGTGTGTCCGTGTAGAGTGGAACAGAACCTAGTGTGCTAGTAAGTGCTGTGTTCTGGCAATTCTGGTTTTGCACAAGAGATGCCACATCAAGGCTCCTCAATACCTTGTAAGCCAGAGAAACAGGTCCATTGTAGAAGTTAAAAAATCCAATGAGCTGGTGCAGAAACTGCTGGCAGCTGATATCCGGGAGCTCCACAGCACAGCCCAGCACCTGTAACGAGGGAAACGGACACAGGCATTTTCCTGGATTGAGTCCAAGCCCTGAATCCATGCATCCAGGGCTCGCCACAGCCAGACCCCATAGCCCATTGAAACTGATCTACTGCCCAGCCCCACACCCTCCATTCCAGCCAAGCTGGTCTCCGCAGAGAACAAGGTCTAGTACACGTCGCCCAACCTGAAATGCCCTCCTTCCTGTTCATTGGCCCAGCGCCCTCCCATCCCTTCAGTGCCCCTCACAGATGCTAGCACCTCCACGCAGCTTGCCCTGACCACCCAGCCAACGCTGACCTCTTTTCGGACCCGGCGCAGTGTTAGGCCTGTTATTTGGACTCTGAATGTCTAATACGGGTTCACTGCAAACACTGGGCTGAAACTGTTTCCCAAAGAGCCCTGGCACCTCCGAGCTGGACCAAGGGCTCTGAGGACAGAAACTGACTAAATCCCCACGCATCTCAGAGCCCCCAGATGCGGGGTGCAGCGTCGTTCCCCGAAGATAAGCACTGGCTCTGCTAGAAAGCATCTCGCCATATGTTCAAAGAGCCTGAAAGATGTTCATGTCCTTTGACTCAGCAATTCTAGCTCTAGGAACCTTTCCTCAGGGAATCATCAGACACATAAACAAAGGAGCAAACCAACCCTGCAGGAGGGAAATTTACAAACTCCCTCTAAATGTACGCTCTGCGGAGGCAAGGGCCTTTGTTTTCCTCCTGATGTAACCCAGGACATCTTCACTGATGTGGCCCAACCGCACGGATTAAGAGCCTGCTGTTTCCCCAGCTGAGCTGTAGATCGGATGCGATTGTGATCATAACCCCACCAGCTTTGCTTTAGAAAATGACAAACTGATTCTACTACAGAAACACAAAGGACCTGAAATGTGCAAAGCTAATTTGCAAAAGAAAAAGGCAGGACGACTTACCCTACCTGATTTTGAGAGAGCGTGCTGCCCCTCTAAGATCTTCAGAGAGACCAATGGAAGGACAGGCAGCCCAGAGACACAGCCTCGCTTAAGTGGTCCCTGACCTTTGACAGAGGAGCCGAACAGGGAAGGATCCAATGGGAAAGGGGAGTTGTGCAGCAATGGTGCTGGAACCCAGCCCTTGACCTCTACTTCACATCCAAGCACAAGCATTAAGGAAAGGGGAGTTGTGCAGCAATGGTGCTGGAACCACTGAGTATCTGTATGGAACCAAAGGGCCCTTGACCTCTACTTCACATCCAAGCACAAGCATTAATCCAAGACGGATTACTGACTCAAATTTAAAAGGGAACACTAGAAACTTCCCCCCAAATTGAGAACATCTTCTCCACTGAGGTAGGCAATGGTTTTAGACAGGATACAGAAAGCAATAACCATAAGATTGATAAATTCGACTTCATTGAAATGAAAACCATCTGCTCATCAGAAGACATCATTAGGAAAATCAATAGGAGTACTGCAAAGTGGGAGAAAATATCTTTAAAATATGTATCAGACAAAAGAACTTGTATCCAGGATATATATAAAAAACCCCTACAACTCAATTTAAAAAACAACAACCAATTTACAAAATGGACAAAAGCTTTGGGTAGACACTTCGCAAAGGAAGACATACAAATGGCCTCAAGCCCATGAAAAAGCCTTAATACCATTAGTCATTAGGGAAATGCAAATGGAACTACAATGAGCTACCACAGCACACCCAGCTGAATGGCTACAATTAAACATCTGCCAACATCGGTGTGGATGAGAATGTAAATAACCGGAATTTTCACACATCGTTGGAGGGAATGTAAAATAGCACAATCACTTTGGGGAAAGGGCTGGTGGTTTCTTATAAAATTAACACACACCGACCCCAGGACCCAGCAATTCCACACGGAGATATTTACTCACGAGAAATGAAAACTTATGTCCATGAAAAGATGCATATAGGAATGTTCCTAGGAGCCTTATTCTTAAATGCCCCGAACTGGACACAGTTCATGTGTCCGGGAAAAGGAGGCTGAATCCTGGCCAGTGTGGCTCAGTTGGTTGAGCATCGCGCCGTGTACTGAGAGGTCGCCATTCAGTTTCAGGTCAGGGCACATGCCTGGGTTGTGGGCTCAACGTTTCTCTCTCTCTCTCTCTCTCTCCTTCTCCCTTCCCCTTTCTTTAAAATCAAATTAAAAAAAATTTTTTTTAAATAAAGGAGAATGAATAAGCAGACTGTGATGTCTTCAGACAACGGAATGAGGTTCAACAATGAAAGGGAAGGCACTGCCCATACACGCGACATGGATGAATCTCACAAACGTAAGCATGACAGAGCCTGCAGAGAGGAATGTTATATGTATTATTTCACTCCTATGATGAACTCTCCAAACATTTCCGACATATCATGGCTGGTTCCTCCTCTCCTTTGAAAGACTGAAACCAACCTATAGAAATTCTTTCTATTCTGTGATGCAAATTGAGTTTTTAATCCCCATCTTTACTTCTTTATACTTCCACACTTCCTGGATAAATGACCCAGAAACTCGAAAACATTGATGCATGTATGTCAGGTTTCAAAGAACCGTTAAAAAGAAGAACAAAAAGAACAACCATTTCTTGACATACAGTAGTACCGTATACGCTCAAGTGCCCCTTTCCCACGCCTACACTTATCTCAAAGTATTTCTGAGCAGAAGGGGTGTTCAAATGTAAGGAAGGATATTCATCTTTGTTGGTATTATTTCCAGCATTTCATTATGAATTTTTTCTGACATACCAAACAGTCGAAAGAGTTTTATAGTAAATATTCATACAGTTGACCCTCGAACAACACAGGCTTTCCAAACCTCACCATCACCATACTTATCACCCAGACCATGACTCGTGGGAGAGGCACTGGTTCTGCCTGTGAAACTCACCCAAAGGTAATCTCCATCGACCTTGATGGCGAACTTCAGTTTCCGCAGCCGAATGAGAGTGGGAGGCGTGCCAGAGATGTCAGAGATACAGCGGACCACCCCAGCAATCTGACCACAGAGCAGCTCCCGTTGGTCAAGCAGGGTCTATGGGAAAGCAGCAAATGCCAGACAGGAAGTTGAAATTGCTGGGCTCTTGTGTCATTCCTTAGAGCAGACATGGTCTGCAGGCCAGATCCAGTCGGCGGCCTATTTTTATGTGGCCTGTGAACTAAGAATTGTTTTAAGGGTTGTCAAAACAGCAACAAAGAATATGTGATGAGGACCATCTGTGGCTTCTTACAAAGCCTAAAATATTTAGCTGTTTTCAGACAAAGTCTGTGGACTCCTGCCTGAACACCCACAGTGAACACATAAGATGATTCCACAGAACTGCGTTTTTCTCCCTAGGATTATGCCCTAGAATTTAACCCCCAGCATGGATAGAAGCATGAGCCTTTCATCCCTATTCAAATCCCCTGCAGAGTGGCCAGAGCAGCCTAGATTAATCCCAATTATCCAAGTCAGAGGGTAATCACGTGAGCGAATTTACAGACCCCCTAAGGCAGTGGTTCTCAACCTTCCTAATGCCGAGACCCTTTAATACAGTTCCTCATGTTGTGGTGACCCCCAACCATAAAATTATTTTCATTGCTTCTTCATAACTGTAATGTTGCTACTGTTATGAATCGTAATGTAAATATCTGATATGAAGGATGTATTTAGGCGACCCCTGTGAAAGGGTCATTCGACCCCCAAAGGGGTCGCGACCCACAGGTTGAGAACCGCTGCCCTAATGGATCTTAGCATTAACTCAGCTGCGGGTCAACCAGACATTATGTGATGAACAGAAAATGTACACACCACCTATGAAAAATTCTTGCCTAAAAGAAATGAACTTGAACCTCACCAAGGCTCTAGATCTTACCACCGGTTTAAAGGAAACCCGGTGGATAGAAGACGTTAAATGACACCACCAGGAGGGAGTCATCAGCAAGCCCAGAGCGTGGGACAGGCTCCCGTTCTATTGCACAAATGGCCTGGTTTCTTGGTAACTATGCATAGAGGGGGAAAGAGGAGGGGTGGGTGAGGAGGGCCACACAGTGAAAGGGACTTAACACACAACATAACCCAATGGAACAGCGAACCTTGATTGGATCCTGATCAGGAAAAAGAGCGAGAAAGGGGGAAGGAAGGAGAGAAGAAAGGAAACTAAGTCTAGGCAACATCTAAGTAATCAGGCAAAATTTGAATATAGGCACTATCTGACGATATTAAGGAATTATTGTTACTAATTATTGTAACTGTTGTTAGATGTGATTTTAAATAAGAAAAGTCCTTTTCAGTTAGAGAGGTTACTTGATACTGATGAGATAACACAATGTCTAGGATTTGCTTCAAAATACTCCAAGAATAAAAGGGCAGAGAGTTTAGGTTGGGTCATATAAAACTGGCCAAGTGTTGAGCTGGGAGTTTAAAGACCAGAACAAGAACTACTACAACCAAGTCTAAGAGAGTTTAGAAGTGCCAAGTGCCTGGATTATCCAAAGAAAACTGTCCCAGTGTAAACCCTATACTTTTGAAAAGTCACCACGTTGAGGCCTAAGTTCTGTTCCGTGGATGGAGCCCCACAAAACCATGGCACGCTGGGTGGCTCACCTGAGAAGGATAGAAGTAACAAATGCCAGCTCTTGTTGGGTCGCCTTCTTCCTTTACCTTTGAACCATCGTAGAGGAAGAAGTAATTCCACCTGGCAAGAGAACAGAGCAGAGCTGTTGCCTTGCATCCGGGATCAGCCGAAGGCACGGCTCCCTGTTTCCCAGCCCGAGGGCTCATTACAGCTCATGACTCGGTATTTGCAAAGCCTCTATGGCCCCCGAGGAAGAAGAACCCAGTGGCGACAAATAGATAAAACCATTTCTTAAGTGCAGTTGAGTCGAACTAAAAATAGGCCTCTATCCAGCAGTCAAACCATCTGAGAAAGACAGGAAAGACGAGTGCCCACAGGGACGCCGCTTACTGGAGACATCGAACTGGAACTATGTACTCACAGGGTTTGGTAAACTGCCTTTCAAGGCCCTGGCAGCCAAGTAAGTCAGAATGTCTCAGAAGCGCTCCGCACAACTGCTGCACACAACGATCTCCCGAAACAGCCCTTCTAAATGAATCCATAAATCCCTAGAATTCATTTAACAAACATTACTGAGGGCCTAAGTGTGCGCTGGGGCCCCGGCGATAAGAGGGAGAAAATAAACCATGTTTCAACGCAGGAAAAACGGGGGCCTTTTAAAGGTCACAGAGACGCACCGGGCCCCTCTCTGCCTACAAACCCTGACGAGGATGAACTCAAACACGACCCCTCATCAAACTGCGGATGCCCAGAGGAATCCCTCGTCTCAATTTCCATAACCCTCTGTTCTTCCCTAGTCTTATGGTCTGCTCTGCCATATAATTATAATAGCCTCTTTAAGATTGCAAGGCAAACTCTACAAAGGCTTCCTGAGTTTTACTTGCAAACCTCTGCGAGCACACCTATCAGGTGAGAGCCTAAGGAGGAGGCGCTGTGACGCTCTGTCACCTGTGCTCCCCCCCCCCCCCCCCCCCCCCCCCCCCCCCCCCCCCCCCCCCCCCCCCCCCCCCTTTTT
>NW_005361573.1:1830895-1833727 GCF_000412655.1 Myotis brandtii
CCCCCTTTCCCCCTGGCCCCCCCCCCCCCCCGGACCCCCTCTCTCTCACCCTCTCTGGCTCCCACCTGGTCTTTCTGATGACCAGCACAAACCCAGTTTCTAGTCCTGCCCGCCTTCCTGACTTCCAGATGTGCTACTGGCTTCAGGGCAGGTCCCGATCAGAAAGCCCAAGTGTTTCAGACTCAACTCAGAAACCCCACTGCTGGGCCCGTCTGCCCTGGCCTATGTCCTTGGGGTAAAAGCTCCCCCCCCCCCCCCCCCCCCCCCCCCCCCCAAGAGAACCTGGGGGTCATTTTGAACTGCGCCATCTGTTTGATTTCCCAACATATATCATCAGGCACTAACCCTGCTCAGTCTATTTAAACCAGGCCTTTCGCTTTCATCTCCTCCATTCGTGTTGGCTGAGCCAAATTACGAGAGAGGCTTAACCCATTTGGGGATGCCAAGGGACCAGAGCTTCAGGCAGACATTGTGCAATACCCGGCAACAGCCACACTGAAGACTGGCCAAGCCCTTCTCATGGTGTCATTCTGCAGTGCAACCATTTCTTAGCTTTCAAAAGCGAGGGCTCCACCGCCCACATTATTATCAAAGCCAGATGCATGATCGGCCACGATTATCTTCTGTACAATCTACCAGCCACGCCCGACTCGTTGGAACACTGCACGAAGCTGGCAAAGTTACAGCACACCAGCTTTGGTGAGAAACGGCTCACATGTTTGACTCAGCTGCTCTGAAGAAAATGGCTTTTTTTCCCCCCCCTTAATAAAATCAAGACAGTCTGGCTGGGGATGTTCAGTTAACCCAAAATATCAGCCCAGCAGCCTGGCAGGAACTTAAACCACAGCAGGCCTTGCTACTCACCAGGAGGCTGACTTCCTCTCTGTTGAGGTGGCCATTTACTTTCAGGTCGCGCTCATTCTCTTTATTTGGATTTTCTTTTCCAGTTGTGGCTTCTTCCTCCCCAGCAGTGACCGCTCCTCTGTGTCCCCGATCCGGTGAGTCCAGATGTGGGAGGTCTGAAGTGTTTTCAGTCACAACTGTCACTTGCTTTGTTTTCATTCAACAGGAAGGTGCCACTTCCCTCTTGGCAAGCCCTTCAGTTCCATGGGTGCCTCTGAGAACCCTGGGAGAGAAGATAATGAAGCCAGAGAATACCAGAAAAGCCAGCTCCGCTAATCTGGTCCCGTGAGCATCAGCTCTCTGGCTCTCTGCAGAATGACCCCTTCAAAGACCTCGCCAGGAAAGCGCAATAGGGGAGATGCGCTGTTCTGGGGTGATTTCTAGCTTGTGTGCTTCAAAGCCATTCTGAAGACACTTTTAAACTTTTTGAAGCTTCCCGTTCAAACAGCAGTGCCTTAGCCCTAAAATAAACACAAGGAATAGATTATCTCTGAAACCCACAAAAAGAGCATGTGACCCAGTGTGGTTAAGTGAATGGTAGACTTCAAAAGAGCTTTCTAGAAAGTTGAAAACAGTTTCAAAAAAAAAGAGAGAGAGAGAGGGTAGCAGGACCTCAAACCCTTCAGTTTCTTGAACAGTGACGTCTCATGGAAGAGAAACTTAACTCAGGTGAGGAAGCTCGGGCGTCAAGGAGAGTGTACAAATAAGGCAGTTGCTGTAGTAGTAATAATGAGACTCAAATGAAGGAATTGTCACCGTGACAGCTCAAAAGTAACCCGAACATGCAGAAGTCCAGAGCTGGGCAAGTTTCCAAAAGACGCAGTGAGAATTTAACAAGTGGCTTTCAAACTCCTCGGACTATCAGAGGACTGCAGGGTCTGAACGGGCGGACCCTGGCATCATTTACTCTAATCCTCATCTCTCACACAGTGGGTCAGCGGGGCAGGAAAAATCACCTCCACTGGCCCTAACCAGGTAGCTCATTTGGTTACATCACCTGGATACACCAAGGTTTTGGATTCAATCTCCAGTCAGGGCACATACAAGAGGCAACCAATGAATGCATGAGTGGGTGGAGCAACCGGTCGATGTTTCTCTCTCTCTCCCTTCCTCTCTCTCTCTCTCAAAACCAATCAATCAATAAAAAACTACCTGGACTGTCTTTGCTTATTCCTTCCAGAGATAGGGAGTTCACACTGTTAAATGGATCCTTCCACTAAGCTAACCGGGCCTCCCAGGAGCCTCTACACACTGGTCCGCATAACACCCTGCAGGAAAATTAAACGAGGCCTAACCCCTCCACAAGACAGCCGTTGGTCCATCAAAACTGTATCTCCAAGATGAATGTCCTCAGGGACATGGTTTCAAATGCTCGCTCGCCACCTGTCATCCTTCTGGGAGCACAGTGGAGTGTTTTAAAGCTCCTCTGGTAGAGAGAAGTCCCTACAGAGGACCCCCCCCCCCGCCCCCGATGGTCTGTACAATCTGTCTTTCCTCAGCTCTCGGTATCTTGGGCTGGGCCTGCACAGGTTCCCGCTCATGGTTTCTCTGAAGCGTATCTGGAAGCCTGGGGCGAGGCATCTAAGCGCTCGGAACCAAGGACAGCGGCCTGAGACCCCCGCCTTACCCCTTGTTCCCAGGGGACTGGGCCCTCCACTGCCAAGGCCCCCGCCTATCTCTGAAAGGTCCAGAAGAGGCCGGAAGTGGCCCCGGGGTGGGGCAGGGGTTGGAATGTGCCCACAGAAGGCTCAGGCAGGAAGTCCAGAGTCGCCCGCTATGACCCGAGGGTGGTGGTGGTGATGGTGTAGGAAGCGGCCTCGGCAGGTCAGCGGGGCAGGAGAGAAGGGCCAGGGAGCGATCGGTTACCGTCCAGGGCCCGGGGAGTGTCTGGCCTCGGTGCCAGGGGGCTGGGAACTGGCTGGCACAGGC
>NW_005361573.1:1834358-1856267 GCF_000412655.1 Myotis brandtii
TCGCGCCGGTGGGAATCGCGCCGAGCCGCAGTCTCGCCAGGTGTCAAGTGGAGTAAGTGCAGCCCTTGAAGAGGCTGTTTGTGAGGGTTTAACGGAGGCCCAGAGCTCCTCACGGGCCGGATCGCAGTGAGCGCTCTGATGGCAGTCACCGCGGGTCACCCTGGGCGGTTATGTCACGTCTGTGCCTCCGTTTTCTCATCTGGGAGGTGGGCGTGGAGAGTTACCTCTAGAGCAGCGGTTCTCAACCTGTGGGCCGCGACCCCTTTGGGGGTCGAACGACCCTTTCACAGGGGCGGTCGCCTAAGACCATCGGAAAACACATCTATAATTACATATTGTTTTTGTGATTAATCACTATGCTTTAATTATGTTCAATTTGTAACAATGAAAATACATCCTGCATATCAGATATTTACATGACGATTCATAACAGTAGCAACATTACAGTTATGAAGTAGCAACGAAAATAATTTTATGGTTGGGGGGTCCCCACAACATGAGGAACTGTATTAAAGGGTCGCGGCATTAGGAAGGTTGAGAACCGCTGAGAGTCTAGAGACTCTAGTCTAGAGGCTTGTTTTGAGGGTTCGGTGGGTTAGTAAATGGAAGCCGTTTGGAACGGTGCCTCCATACTCGGCGTGGTGAACGCAGCACCAGTGTTTGTGGTGTCACTGTTACGCTGATGGTGGTTATTGTTGGTTATTGTTGGTTATTGTTGGTTATTGTTGGCTATTGTTGGCTATTGTTGGTTATTGTTGGCTATTATTGGTTATTGTTGGCTATTGTTGGTTATTTGTTGGCTATTGTTGGTTATTGTTGGTGTTGCTAATACCTGGGAAGCAACACGAGCACATGATTGTGATTTTCATATTATTGTTGGCTATTGTTGGTTATTGTTGGTGTTGCTAATGCCTGGGAAGCAACACGAGCACATGATTGTGATTTTCATGATGATCATCATCAGGTAGTTGAGCTGCTTTGTGCTGGGCACTCGGTTAAGCATTTTATCAATTTGAACATCTCAGCCACCGGGATCCTGGGGGCGGCTGGTCTTACGGAGACGTAGGTAATGCGTGGAACCAAATTGCAACCCCACGGCTTTGTGACTCCAAACCCTGGGCCTCAGAGCGCCCCAGTGTTCTGGTTTCCCCCATTCCTCACCCCACGCCTTGCTCTCTACCTCAGGTAGCACTTAGGATAGTGCCCAATGGAGGGAACACTCCGTAAACATCACCTGCTTCTGTTCTTTTGTATTATTGCCTCTTTTGTTTGTGGTCCTTTACGGGCTCAGTAAATAACAGCTTTCGTTAGCATTGCCTTCGATAACAGCTGCAGGATCATCACAACTGAAAGAAATTAGACTCGTTTTACCTGCTCCCCTCCCCCAGAATTAGGGTCAGGAGGCGGTGGTGACTCAGAGGTTCCCACTAAAGAGAAGTGGGCTGAGCAGCTATGGAGCCTGAGAGAAACAGCAGCAGTGCCCCGGCCGGTGGCTGAGTTGGTGGGAGGGTGGGTCATCGTACAGCAAAACGGCCGCGGGTTCAGTTCCCAGCCAGGCTCCTAGCTAGGTTGCAGATTGGGTCTACGGGAGGCAGCTGGTCACTGTTTCTCTCCTTCTCTCTCTCAAAAAAAAAAAATCACTAAAAAGTAAATCCTCAGGTAAGGGGTTTGTTTACAAAGCAGCAGTGACTGTTTCTAGGATCTGAGGAAGCGGATGGAATGAGTGTGCCTAGGGGTTTGGAGAACGCTTAAGGCAGTTCCTCCTCCTCAGCTTCTTCAGTACCCCACCCCCCCCACCTGCCTCCACCTGCACCCCAGGTACAGTGCACTCCCTCCCCTGATGGAGAGGAGCCCCTCACTAAGCTGTTTACCTGTGCGTGCGAGCTCCCCTTTGCCTTGTGAGGAACATGAGGGCAGTCTCTGGACAGGTGTTTTTTCAATTTTGTCTGTTCTCTGGGCCCCCTGCACAGTGGCTTATGGCTTGTCAGTTCAAATCCAACTCACTGTTTTTAACACTTTTTTCCTTGTGATGAGAACCTTTAAAATCTCCCTTATCAATTTTCCAGTATGCAGTGCAGTATGAACTACAGTCATGCTGTGCTTACATCTCCATCACATTTATTTTGTAACTGGAAGTTTTTACCTTTTCACCCTCTTCACCCATTTCACACCCACCCCAACCCCACCCTCCTCCTGCCTCTGGCAGCCACCAGTCTGTTCTCTCTGTATGAGCTCAGTGGTTTTTGTATTTGTTTTTTTAGATTCCACATATACATGAAAGCAAACAGTATGATTTTCTCTGTATGACTCATTTACTTAGCATAACACCCTCAGAGAGCATCCACGTTGTCACAGATGGCAAGATTTTATTCTTTTTTTATGGCCACATTTTTTTTTGTGTGCCACATCTTGATCCATTTTCCATCAAGGGACACGTATGTAGGTTGTTTTCAGATTTTAGCTGTTGTAAGTAATGCTGCAGTGAGCGTGGGGGTGCAGATGTCTTTTTGAATGAGTGTTTTTGCTTTCTTTGGATAAAGACCCAGAAGTGGGATTGCTGGATCGTGTGATAGTTCTATTTTTAATTGTTTGAGAAACCTCCGTAGTGTTGCATGTTGTCACCGCACCAGTTTACATTCCCACCAACAGTTCGCACGGGTTCCCTTTTCTCCACGTCCTTGCTAACACTAGTTATTTCTTGTCTTATTCTAACAGGTGTGAGGTGGTAGCTCATTGTGGTTTTGATTTGCATTTGACTAATGATGTTGAGCATCTTTTCACGTACCCGTTGGCCATTTGTATGTCTTTGGGAAAATGTTCAGATACTCTGTATTTTTGTTAAGTTGTATGAAGTCTTTATATACAGTGGGGCCTTGACTTACGAGTGTCCCGACTAATGAGTTTTTTGAGATACCAGCTGTCTCTCGGCTGATTTTTTGCATTGAGTTGACAGAGTAATTTGAGTTAACGAGCTCCTTAACGAGCTTGGTCTCAGAACGAATTAAACTCATAAGTCAAGGCCCCACTGTATGTTGGATCTTAATAAGTATAATTTGCAAATATCTTCTCCCATTCGTTGCTGCCTTTTTGTTTTGTGGATGGGTTTGTGGTTTTTTTTGTTTGTTTTTTGTTGTGCAGAAGCTTTTTAGTTTGATGTAGTCCCATTTGTTAATTTTTTTTTTTACTTACTTTGCTTTTGAAGTCAAATTCACAAAAAAGACCTCAGATCAATGTCCAGAAACTGGTGTCAATGTTTTCTTCTATGTATTTTACCTTTTTTGGGTTCTGTACTCAAATCTTTAGTTCATTTTGAGTTCATTTTTGTGTATGGTGTAAGATAGTGGCCTTGTTTCATTTTTTTGCATATGGTTGTCCAGTTTTATCATCAGCATTTATTGAAAAGACTTTCTTCATTGTATAGTCATGGCTCCTTTGTGATAAATTAGTGCCCATATGTGGGTGGGTTTATTTCTAGGCTCTCAATTCTGTTCCATTAGTCTATGTGTTTATTTTTCTGCCAATACCATACTGTTTTGATTATCTAGCTTTGTAGTATAGTTTCAGATCGGGGAGTGTGATACCTTCGGCTTTGTATCTTTTTCTCAGGATTGCTTTGTCTTTTTGGTTTCTTTTGTGGCTCCATGCAAATTTAAGGATTATTTATTTTATTTCTGTGAAAAATGCCATTGGAATTTTGATGGGATTAGCTTGAGTCTGTAGATTGCCTTTGGTAATATAGACATTTTAACAATGTTAATTCTTCCAATCTGTGAACATGCAATACCTTTCCATCTCTCTGCATCTTCAGTTTCTTTCCACAGTGTCTTACAGTTTTCAGTGTACAGGTCCTTTACCTTTGTTTATTTCTTGGTACTTTATTCTTTTTGTTGCGATTACAAGTGGAATTGTTTTCTTCGTTTCTCTTTCTGATATGTCATTGTTAGTATATAGAAACTAACGATTTTTGCATATTTTTGTATCCTGCAACTTTACTGAATTCGTTTATTAGTTTTTTGGTGGCGTCTTTAGGATTTTATATATAAATATCATGTCGTCTGCAAATAGTGATAGTTTTAATTCCTCTTTTCCAATTTGGATGTCTTTTATTTTTATTTTTTTTCTTGCCTAATTGCTAAGACTTTCAGTACTGTGTTGAAAAACACTGGGCATCCTTGCCTTATTCCTTATCTTAGAGGAAAAGCTTTGAGTTTTTCTTTATTGAGTATGATGCTAGGTAGGGGGGGGGGGTTGTCATATGTAGCCATATTATGTTAAGATGCTTTCCTTCCATAGCCATTTTTATTGAGTTTTCAATCATAATTGCATGTTGTAGCCTGTCAAATGTTTTTTCTGCACCTATAGAGATTGTCATATGATTTATTTCATGTCTTATTAATGTGGTGTATCAGGTTCATTGATTTTTGGATGTTGAACCATCATTGCATCCCTGGAATGAATTCCACTTGGAAATGGTGTATGATCCTTTTGATGTTTTGTTGTACTTGATTTACTACTATTTTATTTAGGATTTTTGCATATACAGTATGTTCTTTAAAGATATTGGCTTGTAATTGTGTGTGTGTGTGTGTTTTGACCTTGCCTGGTTCTAGTATCAGGGTAATGCTGGCCTCATAAAATAAGTTAGGAAGCACTCCCTCTTCAGTTTTTTGGGAAAAAGTTTGAGGAGAAGATGTATTCAATCTTCTTTGAATGTCCGATAGACTTCACCAGCGAAGCCAGCTGATCCTGGAATTTTGTTTGTTGCCAGGTGTTTGATTTCTGTTTCAAGTTCCTTACGAGTGATCAGTTTATTCAGGTTTTCCAATTTTTCATGATTCAGTTTAGGAAGGTTGTATGCTTTACAGATTTGTTCATTTCTTATAGTTGGTTCAGTTTGTTGGCATATAATTGTTAGTAGTAGTTAGTCTCTTTGATGCTTTGTATTTCTGTGGTGTGTTTTAATATCTCTGGGTGTATTTCATTTACTTAGGCTCTAATCCAGTGGTTCTCAACCTTCTGGCCCTTTAAATGCAGTTCCTCATGTTGTGACCCAACCATACAATTATTTTCATTGCTACTTCATAACTGCAATGTTGCTACTGTTCTGAATCGTAATGTAAATATCTGATATGCAGGATGGTCTTAGGCGACCCCTGTGAAAGGGTCGTTCGACCGCCAAAGGGGTCGTGACCCACAGGTTGAGAACCGCTCCTCTAATCTTTGTTATTTCCTTCCTTTACTAACTTCGGCTTAGCTTTTCCTTCTATTTCTAGTTCCTGGAGATGTAAAGTTAGGTTGTTTATTTGAGCCTTCTCCTTTTTCCCCAAACATTTATTTAATGCTTACTCTGTAAAAGCACATTGTTAATACGTAAAGAAAATTTCTTTATGCTCTAGCTGGTTTGGCTCAGTGGGTAGTGTCAGCCTGCAGACTGAAGGGTCCCGGGTTTGATTCCCAGTCAGGGCACATGCCCGGGTTGCGGGCTCGATCCCCAGTGTGGGGCCTCCTCCAGGAAGCCCTCTGTGCTGCTCTCTCTGAGCCCCAGCAGTACGTGCTCTGGCTCTGCCATGTTCACCGTGTCTCCTCCTCCTGTCACTCAGGGGTGGGCTCTGCGTCTGAGGGCGCCCCGTCATGCTCCCCACATCCAGGTTATGGACAGGAGGGGTCACTGTCAGGGCCGCCCTGAGGAGAATGGGCGATGACCTCGCCGTTTTTCTCAACAGGGAAGACCTGCGCATTTCTGACTTCTGGAGCTCAGCACTAGGTGAGTACCGCCTCGCCGAGGCTGAGGGGGGTGGGGGTGGGAGGGGCCTGAATGTGGGCAGAGAAAGGAATCCCACCCTCATTTGATGACATTTTGCTTTCAGGGTGGTGTACATGTGGGTTCTAATTGTGACTTCCGCCTTACAGCTGCGTGTTTTTGGCTCCTAACTAACTCTGACCCTAAGTTTCTTCATCTGTGAAATGGAGATGATAATGCATATCCTGGAGTGTAATTTTGCCTATTAAGTGAGGCTGTTCAAGTGCTTAGAATGGTGCTTGCCTGCTGCACAGGAGACAGTGACTGTGAGCTGTGATGATCATTGTTGCTGAAATTGGTGTTATCCTGCTCTTTTTCCTTGAGATTACAATGTGGACACCCCCCTTCCCCGCCCCCCCGCGGTTATACTCTCTTCCTAAACATTATGTGTGGGAACATAAATAATACATCGAGTGGACTTAACAGTAGTAGTCTTACAGTAGTTACCATTTTTATTGGGGGGCATTTGCTTTGTTTCATTTGTTTTTAATTATAAGTTTGCAGTGAGCACCTTTCTCCATTGAGCTTTTGAGCTTTTACCAAGTTTCAGTTGATGTTCTTGGGCTATATTCCCAGAAAGGAAATTAGTGAAAGGCAGTGACCAACTTGATATCCACTGTCTGGTGGTTTTTCAAAAAGCTTTTCCCACTTCTTTCACAGCAAGGACTGAAAGGGCCAGTTTTTCATGCGACCTTTCCTTCTTGTGGGAATGGCTAGCTTGTTGCTTGTTGTTTTGTTTTGCATCCAGATTTGTGCAAATAAATTCAGTACCAGTATCATAAAGGAGAGACCAGAGCACCCACCTCCATATGAGGTTTAAAGAGAGTAGCTTTTTGTTAGACTCCAGAAGCCCCAGCCTACCTTTTTTAAAAAATATGTTTTTATTGCTCTTTAGAGAGAGAGGAAGTGAGAGGGATCGAGAAATAGAAACATCGATGAGAGCGAAACATCCTCGATATGCTGCCTCCAGTACAGCCCCTACTGGGGATCGAGCCTGCAACCCCAGCATGTCCCTGGCTGGGAATCGAACCACACTTTTTTTACACGTTAAATATTCTTACTCCCAGCCGTTTATAGTGTGATATTAAGAGCTCTGCTCCTCGTTCTTTGTTATAATAAAAAAAAGTTGGAATTTCAAGGCATAACCTGATTTACCAGGGACCTCCTGTTAAACTAGAATGAGTTTACATTAGTATGTTAGATAGAAACCATGGCCGTAAATGCAAACGATTTCTTCGCAAACCCTTCTCTGAGGTGGTAGGCTGCGGGGGTCCGGGGACCTGGACAGCCAGCCTGTCAGCTCCGGTGGACACGGTGGCGCGTCCCAGGATGCTGGGAGCAGAGCAGCAGCCCCCTCTCTGAGGAGGTGACGCTGCTGCTGCCCTGCTCCTTGCTCCCTGGCCTGTGGGCTGCTCTGGTGGCTGATGGGGTGCACAGAGTCACTCTGACTGTACTTGGGGGCCTGCTCTTTCAGAAACCATCAACACATGTCTTAAGAAACATCTGGAACAACTGGATGCCCCTGTGGGGGCTCTTTCGGAAGCCATTGGAAGCCTGCACCTAGACTCCTCACCAGATGGCTCAGGGGTGGCTCCGGGCTCCATCCCGGGAGAGACCCTGGTCCCGGGGACCGGAGGGTGGAAGTGTGTGTGCTACGGCGTTGGGAACTTTGCCACCTGCGCCATCGCTAGAAGCCAGCTAGCGTTCTTGCTTCTCTTCCTGGAAAAGTGCCAGGTACATTTTGGACTCTCTTTACCAGCCCTCTCTTGGTCTTGCTCACGGCGTGCACACAGGCATTTGGTGGCAATAACTCCTTCCCTCCTGCAGATTCCCAGAAGTCACTGCTGGGTGTATGACCCTCTGTTTAGCCAACTGGAAATTGCAGTTCTTACCACCCTGGGGGTGACTGTCCTCGGTGAGAACGAGGTGAGTGGCTTCGGAAAGGGGAGCGTGGAGCTGGGGAACTGCTGACCCGCGGACCCCAGGCTCTGACCCGCGGATGCGATTTTTTTTTTTTGCAACGTTAGTCCTTCCTCTCTGTTGCTTTCCCAGTGCCTGTGCGTGTGACTAGTTACCCACGTTTTGACTGTTGTGCCCATCAGAGAAAAGTAAATTACACAAATGGTGTGAACCAGAACGTTAGGTTGATAAAATTTTCGACAGGTGTGTGTCCAGGAATTATGCTAGATTGGTATTTACTGTTATTGAAATATTAAAAGGACACACAATCTCAGTGCCTCAAATGTGGGTTTTCTGGTTGGACTTGACCCTATTCCCAGGGAGGCAATAAAAGGGGACAGAACGGCTCCCCTCTTTGGAGCTGTAGTCAGCCATTCCCACGGCACCTGGCTGAGCTGTGGATGAAGCTTCTGTCCCCCCGGCACCCCCTAAAATTGTTGGGGTTCGAAAGTTCTTGAGGCCTGGAAAAAGGAAATTTCCCACTCGAGGCGAATACCTCCGAGTTTCGTTTTGTATTGTTTGGGGGTTATAAAATAATCATTTGATTCCTCTCTGTTTTGAGAAACTGCCATTTCATTGCTTACGATGAAAATGAGGCCCAGCTGAAACAGGGACTAGTTTGCCGATGTTGGCAAGCTCCTAAAACACGGCCACTTAATACAGATCAGCTTTTCTGAGTGCCTGCTCTGCTGGGCAAGGAGCTCTGGGAGGTGTGACAAACAGGAGCCAGTCCCTGTCTTCAGGGAGCCCCCGGCCACATCAAGGCATGCAGCCTGCAGACAAGTAAATGAAGAGTCAGACAGGCAGGCAGACCCGCGTGCTAGGAACTGAGATCGGAAGGAGACCCGTTCTCTTTGGGGGATGGAGGGAGCTTCCTGGGTCTTGAGCTGGGATTTGAGTGTCAGCCAGGAGTTTGCTGGGGGACAGGCTCAGGGCTGCAGCCAGGAGTTTGCTGGGGGACAGGCCCAGGGCTGCAGCCAGGAGTTTGCTGGGGGACAGTCAGTATTGCCACCCTCACACCCCTGCTCTCATGGACCCAAGAGGCCCTGTTGTTGAGCCAGAGCGCTCTGTTCGTGGGACACACATTGTTAACTTCATTCTTCCGTTCGCTTTCCTCTCAGCTCTCTCTTTCCTGAGCTGTGTTGCTATAACTGACATACAGCATTTTAAGTTTAAGGTGCACAGTGTGACACACGTATACTGCAAGATGACGACACAGTAAGGTTAGCTAACACCTCTATCACGTAACCACGTTTCTGTGTGTGTGGTGAGGATCCTCAGCTTGTTAGTCTGTCCTGGCCTCTCCCTCACGTGTGAGAAGTGGTTCCATCTGGGCGTGTTTACCCAGGAAGGGAAGCGGAGTGTGCGTGGCGAGCCCACCGTCTTTTACATGCTGCACTGCGGGACGGCCCTGTACAACAACCTTCTGTGGAGCAACTGGTCAGCTGATGCCCTTTCCAAGATGGTCATCATCGGGAACAGCTTCCGAGGCCTGGAGGAAAGGTAAGCCGAGATCCGCCAGGCCCCGGGGCGGCCCCGTCCTCAGAGTGACCCGCAAGCAGAACACATTTCCATGGCTGGTCCTTGGAAAAGGACCAAGAAACTGGACGGAGGGCCAGAGAAGCTGTCACCCTGAGTCAAGCTGTGAAGCAAGCGAAGGAGTCTTTGCCAGGAGCCCCTCCCTTCCCTTAGGCTGGCAGGACTTAACGGGGAGGGGCCACTGGGTTTCTACGTCGCCCTCCTCCGGTTCCCTTGAGGAAGTGGGTGCAGATACTGGGACTTTCACATTTCCTGTGGGATACCTTCTCTACACCCCGTTTTTACATTCTTACCATATTTAAGTCACCTTGCCTTGCTGTATGCCTTCAGCTGGATAAAACCACTCTCGTACCGCCTAATCCTGCTTTAAAAACCTTTTTATTTATAGGTTGTTGACAAGGATTCTGCAGAAAAACTATGCCTATGTTGCCAAGGTATCTGTCTGACCGAGGGGCGGGATGGGGACGGGTGTGAGTCCGCCACTGAGGTGTCTGCCCTTACACGTGCAGGCGGGGCTGGTGGGGGCTCACCGTGCCTATCGAGGTTACATGCTTGACTTGGAATTTTCTGCTCAGGTTTTAGAAGGACTGGAGGAGCAGGCATTTCCCCAGACAGCACAGTACTCGGACGTGTTTAATGACACCTCTGTGCACTGGTTCCCAGTCCAGAAGCTAAAGCAGCTCCCCACGGACACGTGGGCATCTCAGGAAGAGCCGGATTACCGGGACTGCGAGGACCTCGAGATCATCAGGAACCAGGCAGGTGCCTCAGCTACCGGCCCCAACGGGCTGTGATGTAGGAAGTGCTGGCGGAGGCAGCAGCGCCGTTGGGACTGGGGGCGGGGGGGGGGCTGCGGGGACTCTGTCCTCCCAGGGCCAGTTCCGGAGAGAACAGGAAGCCCTCAGCCTGGCTCTTGAGGGAAGAGGAGATGTGCTGTGGAAGGACTTGGTGTAAAGTTTCATGCACTCCCTCAAATCCCTTATCGCACTCCACGGCCTTCCTCGGGGGCCTGGCTGGTGGGGAGAACCTACTGAATAGAGAAGTGACTCTTTCAAAGATGGTTCAAAAGATTTAGTCAGAAATGTGTGCAGCTGCCCCGGGCCTCCGCCTACTTGGCCATGTTGATCAGGCTCTGCAGGGAGGTGGGCACCCAGGTCTTCTCGCCCTGGACGAACACCACTCCCCGGTCGATGTAGATGACGATGCGGCCGAAGGTGTAGAGCTGCTTCCCTTCATGTCGCTTCCCGATGACAGGCATGAAGACGATGTTGTGCTCCTCGGCCTTGGTCTCAATGAGGTCCTTAAAGTTCATGGGCACAGAGCTGGCGGCCACGCCGATGCCCCTCTGGGCCATGTTCTCGGCCTCCCGCCGCTCCTGCATGGCCTCGTACTGGAAGTCCTTCCTCCGCTCCGTGTGGGTGAGGTAGGCGATGTTTTCTCGTGCTCCGGGCTGCATGTAGGCACCTGGGAGACAGGGCAGGGGGTGAGGAGAGGTGTCCGATACACACAGAATCTAGGCTGTGATGGGGCTGAAGTCTGGATATACCCCAGGCGCCATCTCCTAAACCTACTGTTACTCACTGAGCAGCAGCTGTGCCGCAGACACAAAACACTAAGAGATGGCCCAGCACCTGCACACCTGGCTGTGCTCACGTAAGAATTGGGCTGGAGATTTCTGGCGAATTCCTAGTGGCCAGATTCTGTTCCCATCTTGCCTGGGAGTTTTCACTCCACACTGCCAAAGAGGCAGCCGGCAGAACCCTGAAAACATAGGCCTGAGCAATAGGGGAATAGATATTAAATGAACAGTCAACTGCCCACTTTTGGCACAGCAGACACCTACCGAGTGCTAGACACACCACTCCCAGTAACTCAACCCCTCCAGGTTTTTAGTAAAACCTACAAGGTAGCTGTTACACGTTACTGTTTTACAGGTAAAGAATATGGTCTTAGCGGTTGCCACCAGCGGTCCACGATCCGAAAGGTTGGTGACCGCTGGTCTAAGAGGTTAAGCAGCTAAGAGTCAGACTGTGCCCTGACTCTACGCTGTGAGCTTACACTTAAGTAGCACACCCAACGCTGGCTGAGCAGGCGCACGAATGAACCTTAAAGGACACACAGCACAGTGGGTATGAAGGTAGACCCAGTGTGAATCTGCTTAAATCTGTCTCCATTCAGAGAGAGGCACCCCTCCCAGTCGCAGGAGAGCTGGTGGCTGAGTCAGGTCTGCTGGAGTGGAGGGTGAGTTACACTGTAGTCAGCCCCCAGGGACCTGAAGACTCTGTCTGTCTCTTACATGTGCAGAAACACGGAGCCCGGGGCCAGGACATTCCTCACAGAGCCCCCACTCACCGACGTTCGAGGACACTGCCCTGTTCATGATGTCCAGCGCTTCGTTGAACTTGTCCTTGATGGACGGGTGCGCCAGCACTTGGTCTGAGAACATGGACTTCCAGCCCAGGTACCACTTGGTGATCTCCTCGTAATTGGGGCTGTTACTGAGCCAGGAGCACAGCACCTGCCAGAAACGAACGAGTAAGAAACTTGCATCCAAAGTGGCAACAAATGGGAGCCAAACATTTAAAGGGGCCCTTTGCTGTTTTACTCCTGGTTCTGCAAGCTGGTGCCGCTGATGGGGCTGAAAGCCAGGCCCTCAGGAGTGTGGGATGGGGAGGCAGCTTGATAGCTCAGTGCCTTGCGGGTAAACTGAGCCTCCGCCTCCTGTGTATACAACAGGGATGTCAGTCCCTACCCCAAAATAATGCAAATAAAGTGCTCAGAGCATCTGGCTCATGGTATTGCTTCACTCGTTCCTGTCCGGCCATGTAGCTCACTTCTGTTATGCAGTCACAGCACTGCTATCCAACCTCCCCTGCCTCCCCCCCACCCCCAGCAAAGCAAAACAAGGCACCTGAAGCCACTTGGGGAAGAAGTGCTTTTCCAGGAGTCCCACCAGGCTGGAGATGGAGATCATCCCTTCCCAGTCGATGACCCAGTAGAAGGCATCCATGTGCTGCTGGTGGGGGTTGATGACCAGCTCCCCGAGGCACATGCCTGCAAGGGAAAGCCAGGCTCTGAGAGAAGCTTCGCCTGAGGGGCTAGTGTGTGGTTGGCTTTTAAAGGTCATTTTCTTCTCAAACCCAGAATCAAATCCCATGACAATTCCAGGACGCTGATGGCTATCCTGTTGCCAGAAGCCTAGACCAGTCTGACATGGTCACCACCGCCTTAAGGGCCCTGGCTTCATTTATATTCAGCCTCAGTGCACAGAACAGCACCTCTTTTACGGTGAGAAGCCCATGTGCTAATGCGGCTCCAAGGCCTTGTTCTGAGAAGCACAACCACTAAGCGCCCAGAGAAACCAAGGCCAAAGCCGCCGGCCTGGATGCTTCCCCACATCCTTACCCAGCTTGGGCACGATGTTCTTGACCATGAAGGCCTCCCAGGAGCCAGGGGTGAAGACGTCTTTCCAGGGCTGGAGGATGAGCTTGGCAGAGGAGTCGCTGGGATGCCACTTCTGCAGGGCGTTGGACAGCTTGCTGCGGATGGGGGAGTACAGCGGCTCCAGGCGTGCCTGCATGAGGGGGAGCCACGGGTGGATCCAGGAGTGGATGGGCACGGTGTCCGTGAGTGGGTTCCAGTTCTCCACCTGCAGGGAGTGGGGGAAACAGCGACGTTCACGCAGCCTGTGGGGGATCAAACGATGCCCTGGGGGTTAATGGCGCGGATGCCAGGTGCTCTCTTGGCCAAGGTCCAGCCCTTTGCGTGTGTGTGGGACACATTTGGTACTAAGGCGGCCAAATAAAAATATTCCCAAGCAATTGTATTACAGCTCAGAAATGGCAGCTTTCACTTTAAGAAACCAAGTTAATTCCCTGTTAATGGGGGCTGTGGGGAGACACGTGCTGCTACAACAACGGCTGGAGTTACTGGGGCAGCAGCTGTGCTGACAGTTCTGTTAACGGCAGGCGCTCTAGCAGCACTGGCTCCCCATGAGGGCTTTCACGGGCTCCGGGCCTACCTCCTTCTGCAGCTTGGGGAAGATGAGCTGGTCCAGGATGTTGTCCAGCACCCACACGGGGATGATGTGCACCCAGCTATCCAGGAAGTCCACCATGGGCTCACAGTTCCGGGGTTGCCACTGGGTGACGATATTTCGAACAAAAGGCATCCAGACTTCCCATATCAGCCTGTGAGAGAGACAGAGGGCAGGTTGCTAACGGCATCGTCTGGTTCACGGTGTGCAAGGTGCACCACACCCGCTTCTCTAGAGTAAGAAAGGGCAGCGGCATGGACATCTGGCAGAGAACCGCCAGGCCGGGTCCCACGCTGGCCACACCTGCGCCTGCCGCCTCTTTCCTGGCTGCCCGCCCAGCCTCGGGACATTATTATTGGCAGCACCTACTGGCAGGGTTGCTGCGGGGTCACACAGGCTCATGGCCCCCACACACAGCCCCTCGCAAGATGTGTGCTTTTCCACCCAGAGCTCTGCACAGCAGACACCTCTCACCCTTTGGTTACAGATTAAATGTCCCCCCGAGCCTCTGCCTCAAACCTCCCCCCAGAGGCATACACCTTCCTTATCCTCTGCCACTGGGTGTATGTGTTCACTCCTTATCCACTATCTGCCTTTTCCAGTTGCCATAGGAACTGTAAGGCTGGCTGCTTTACTCCCAGGGTAAGCCTGGCACACACATGACCTCAGTAGACACTCGACAAGTGTCAGGTGAAGTAATGAACGAGGACCGCAATCCCCAGCAGTGCCAGCGTGGGGCAGAAGGCCTGGCGCTCCCCCCCCCCCCCCCCCACAGCAGGTAGCAGCCTGTCCCGTCGGCCGCCTGCTGACCTGTGAAAGGCGTCTGCCGAGAGGTCCTGGCCGCCGTGCGACAGGAGCTGGTCGTTCTCCAGGAGGCTCTTCCACTTGGAGATGATCTCGGTGCCGTAGGTGCAGTCCTGGGGGGAGGAGAGCAGCTGAGAGGCTGCCTCTGGCAGCTCCCCCTGCCAACCCCCCCAACAGTGTCGGGGCCGACTTCCCCGACCACTCACTTTGAGGGGGTCCCACTCCTTGAAGTACTCCTTCATGAGCGGGTAGACGATGGCCACGGCCAGGTCCACGCGGTCGGACATGCGGTACTCCTCGTAGTACTTGTCCTGCAGGGTCTCGAAGATGCGGGCGCACTCGTCCAGGGTGAGCGGGTGGCTGCAGCCGGGCTGCATGCGCCGCTCGCACTCCTCCACCAGCTCCAGGACTTTGCTGAGGTTGGAGATGGCCCGCTCCTCGTGGTCCAGCACCTCCGACATCTTCTCCAGCTCGTGCGAGAGGTTCACCACCATGTCCCGCTCGTACTGCAGCTGCCGGTCGTTCTGGATGATCTCCTGCTCCGTGAGGTCGATGAGCAGCTGCAGGTTGTGCTCCAGCTCCGGCAGCGCAAAGCCCGGGGCCTTGGCCTCCTTGCCGGACAGTGGCAGCTGCTGGGACTGCGGCGGCAGCCCGTCGTCGGGGATGTTGTGCTTGTGGCTGATCTGGCTGTAGCTGTAGTAGACCTTCTGCTCCCGGCCCGTCATGTCTATGACCTTGGAGAGGGCAGAGGGACAGGTTAGCACTTGCCGCTGCTGCCTATGAAACAGACACAAGGCCGGGAAGACACGCTGTGAGGGGAAAGGTGTAGACCCGCTATTGAGCACAGCTGTGGGCGCAGTGGGCCTGTGCCACCCTAGCTGCGAGGGGAAGTGACGTGTGTAAAATGTCATCTGTTCTCAAAAGGACATATTCAATGCTGCTCTGCCCCGAGGGCTGTCCTGCACCCTAACCTGAACCCTTCCCGGTGTTTAGAGCCTTAAAGACCGGCCTGTTCTTTACCTGATTGTACTCTGAGAATCTATCCTTAAAAATGAAACAAAGGCACGGCTTTATGTGCACACCAGCTTGTCTAAAAGCCAGGAGACAGCTACAGGTCTAGCAGTAAGGGGACCAGTCACAGCACAGCCGTCTCTGGACTGTGCACGCAGTGAAGACGCCCACACGGAGTCTGGCCCTTCACTGCTGTGAGCTTCCGCAGAGGCGGGTGTGCGGCTCACACACGGGTGCCGGGCACACGGCAGGAACCAGGTAACTTACTGACCGTGTGAGGATAGTGAAGGGACAGGCTGCTATCCAGCGAGAAAAGCAGGATAAACAAAAACAAACCCGGCCAGGAGCCTGGAAGGGGCCTCAGGGTCCTTGTTCCCAGCGCCCCAGCCTGGCCCGGAGTCCGAGGCCACGTACCTTGACCTGCGAAAGCTCCTTCTGGGGAGCCGTGAGCTTCTTGCTGGTCCTGCCCTTGGCCTTCAGCTCCTCCACCGTCTTGTAGGAGTACTTGGGCTTCTTCTTGCTCCCGCTGGGGTCCTTCCTCCACTGGCTCAGCTCCTTCTGAAACTCCTGAACGAGAGGGTGCGTCCGTCACACCAGAAGGCCCCCTTCTGACGGCAGGTGGGGGCCGCTCCCTTCGACCTTCACAAGGTCATGCTAGGATTGTGCCTGTGTGACACTAAACCCTAATGATACTCGACACCCGCTCCCCCTCTTACAAATAGTGGGGTTCAGAAGGCAGGTACACTGATTGGAAAGAGAAACAAAAATAAAGACATTTCCTGATCGTCTAGGATGGCAGGCACTGCTGGTTCTAAGTCTGCCTCACGTAAAACGTAGAAAACAGCATCAGGGACTTCTTAAGTACACAGACCCTGGTTCTAACAAAGTGCAGGCAAACCACTGGCCCCTCAGCTTCGGGCAAAGCCTCTCAGCAGGGTCTGTGGAGCCTGGAGGAAGGCGTACAGGACAGGCGGGAGCTTGGTCTGAGGGTCGTGGAGTCCGGCCCACAGCAGTGGGGTTTGTGTTTGTCACTTGTTTTTCTCACGGTGTTAGTTTAAGACTTGTAGCCGGCAGGCGTGGCTCAGTGGTTGAGCATCCACCTATGACCCAGGAGGTCACAGTTTGATTCCCGGTCAGGGCACATGCCTGGGTGTGTGGGGGGGCTCCATACCAGTGTAGGGTGTGCAGGAGGCAGCTGATCAATGATTCTCTCTCATCATTGATGTTTCTATCTCTCTCTCTCTCCCTTCCTGAAATCAATAAAAATGTATTTTAAAAAGAGTGGTAATTTTTTTTCTCAAAAAGAAGATAATAATCTGGACATCTACTTTGGGGAAATCAGAAAAATAGGGCAACACTGAGCCCACATTCCAATAGTCACCTAGAGCTGGGCAGACACTACCCTCTACATGGGCTATGCCCTGGCCTGTCTGCCTCAGGCCCCGCCACACACCTGCTCACCTACATCCCTGGCACCTGTTAGCGTCTAAGTCTGAGACCTCCTGGCTCAGTAGAAGGAGAGGGCCAATGACAAGAATAATGACGTGTGTCTTTGTGGCATCCTGCTTCCCCCATAAATGCAAAGGAGGAAAAAGTAACTTATCCATCAGGAGAGCTGGCTCCTTCTGTCGCTGAAGCAAAGCGATGCCCAGCTGACAGGTGCCCCTGCTGCATGTGGGAGGAGACCCTAGCACCTGACGTGGGTTCGAGGTGTGCGGCGTGGGCCTCCCACCGCCACGCACGCCCCTCCCTCCCTGCTCCGTGTGCTGCCATCCTGCACGCCTCCCGAGGTCTCCACTGTCAGGCTCCGAGCTGCTCTGACCTCTGGCCTCCTCTCTCCCTGCGGCTGAGGCCCTCCCTCTGCCAGGTGTTACCTGAAATGTCTTCTTCCTAAGAGGTCTGCCCTGACCCCATTTATGTCAAGCCCACCACCTCCCCCGGCCCATCTGATCTACCTTGGCACTTGGCAGGTACTGCTCTTTCTAACCCTGCCGCCGGTGACTGTCCACCAGGCTCTAAGCCATTCGTCACGGCCACCCACCCTCCAGCCTGGCCTGTAACCTGGGCAATCACCACCTGAAGACTGACAGCAAATGAACGAACACACACAAATGACACAGACCCCGCCCGCCCCCGCCCCCAGACTCCAGTTACCTCTTCTGCTTCCTCCTCCGAGTCCACCACAGGGAAGTCCTGCAGGGACTGGGTGGTCCGCTCAGAGCCGTACGCTCCCACCGCACCTTTTCCTTTCCTCTGTTTGGCTTCGATTGGCGTGATGATACCTGACGAGTTTCAGGAAAAGGAAAAGGGAGAGGCTTCAGGTCACAGTTCTTGTCTCTGAATCCGCCACTCGTGATGTCACACGTCTTGGGCCTCACGCACACTAGCATGGGGCCCAGGGAGGAGAGCTTGTCTCTGTCCCTCACCCCCGCCCATGTCCTATGGCTGGACCCTGAGCTGCCACAGACCAGGGCTGCGTGAGGCATTTAGGTCCTACACACAGACCTCCATCTCCACCCGCATCCTTTTCTTAGTGGATGCGAGGAGAGGAGAACAGTTCATTTGTAACTGGGAACTCGGGACAATTCTCTGCTCGATCGGACGCCTTCAGCATGGAAGTGCAGGGACTCAGATGACACCGTATGGCGATTCCGGCTGAAGCAGGTGAAGCTGCATTGGAGAGCCACCTACTTGGCATTCAGACCAACTGTGCTTCGCTTGTTTTATAACGTGCGTAAGCCTTGGAATGAAATGTTCTAATAACAGAGTTTCTAACCAAGACCCCAGCATTTCAATACAGATTTCCCCTCACCCCAAACTCTCCCCGCCTCCCACTTCCAGTCAGTGCTGTTGAAATCTCAATGAGAACATCCCCCTCTCCTTCCTGGCCACCATCTCTATCTTCCCTTTGTGGATTTCTCATAAGCTAATGTTTTCAGCACATAACCTGGATTTAACTGTCACACTCAGGGAGTGGAATATGAATGAATGACAGAAACTACTACGAACTCCAGGTGGTGGTGCCCCTGGCAGAGGCTCCAGGCCCAGGGAAGCCGTCTGCAGGAGGAAGGCACCTGCGTGGGCTGGTGGCCCGGGACTGAGGTAAGGATGTGTGCGGGGAGCTGTGTCCCCGGCGTGTGTCTGGGGCCGGGTGGGGGGAAGGACAGGAGGCGGAGCTCCTGGGAGGATGGAGGGAGCGGATGCGGGTTTGCTCAGCCCGGCTTGCAGCTACATGGCTCCTGCTCTTACAAAGCCACACACAGCGCTTTACGGATTTCCCGGAGGACACACGGCTGCCTCTGCAGAGCTGAGATGCCTGTGAGCAGGGACCACTGACTCTCAAGCTTTCAGGGCCCAGGAAAGTCAATGAAAACAAGTCAAATGGGGCTGGGGGGGCGGGGGGGGGGCGGGCTGCCTCCAGGAGCAGCCAGGGGCATGGTTCCGGGCAGCTAGGATTCAGCTGAACCCATCACTGCAGGCAGGTCTAGAATTTCAGGAGCAAGGGTCTCACTTTTAAATATTGGCAACCAAGTCCTCTTTTTTTTTAGAAAAAATGAGGCCAAGAAGGGTTTTCAGCCCGTGAGCTTGCTGCCTGTTTCAGACCCTCCCCCTCCTCCTGCTGAAACCAGTGTCTTATTTGAGTCTGTAGCACCAGGCAGTGTAGGGGACAGTTTGTCTTGTGCTGGCCCAGGCTGAGGAGTTCAGATACTTTCCGAGGAGCAGGGCAGACACTCTCCCCTCCTCGGCCCCGGCCCCTCCCACAGAGGCCCTGCAAGGCCCGTACCTTGCGCGTTCTTGCCGAGGCCCCTCCCAGGGACGTAGCCCATCTTCTGCAGGAGCTTCTGCCCTATCCCTTTCGTGTGTCTCTCCCAGCTGCCAAAATCCATGAACGACTTGGTTCCTCCTGCAAAGCCTTTCTGGCTGGGTTTAAAATTGCCACCCTGCAAAGCAACAGCAGAGCCCAGGTGATGGAAAATCTAAGCAAGCAAGCTCGACTGGTGGGAAAATGGCCTGGTGGTCACAGGCACCGTGGCAGGTCACACAGACCGAATGTGTGTCTGATGTGGAAAGAGACTGCACGGCACACTTCAACCCGGAAGCAACCGGACTCCAGCTGGGCCCCCACCCGCTAGGAGGGGCTTAGAATGCAGTGACCTTCTGAGGGTATTACTAAGGTCACAGTCCTTCGATAAAGATGTCACCGTTCTTTTGCACTGGCTGGTGTGGCTCAGTGGATAGAGCGTCAGCCTGCAGACTGAAGGATCCCAGGTTCGATTCTGGTCAAGAGCACAAACCCCTAGCCAGCTTGGCTCAGCGGATCGGATAGAGCGTCAGCCTGCGGACTCAAGGGTCCCGGGTTCGATTCCGGTCAAGGGCATGAATCTCGGTTGCCGGCACATCCCCAGTGGGGGATGTGCAGGAAGCAGCTGATCGATGTTTCTCTCTCATCGATGTTTCTAACTCTCTATCCCTCTCCCTTCCTCTCTGTAAAAAATCAATAAAATTTATTTGAAAAAATAAAAAAAAAAGAGAAGCCCGGGTTGCAGGCATGATCCCCAGTAGGGGTCGTGCAGGAGGCAGTCGATCAATGATTTTCTCTCGTCATTAATGTTTCTATCTCCCCCACTCCCTTCCTCCCTGAAATCAATGAAAGTATATTTAAAAAGAAAAGAAAAAAGATGTTACCGTTTTTAACTTCTTCGGCCCGAAATCCTTAGGGAATTCTTCCTGCTTAACAGGCTTCTCTTCATCGTCAGAATCTTCCAGCTCCGCCTCCTCCGCCGCCGCTTTCTTGAGGCCTGCGCTGATGAAGTTGACCGGCGCGGAGTAGTCTCGGGCCCTGCAGGCAGACACAATGCCCCGTGTGGGAATCCTAAATCAGTTACAAACTTCCATATGTGAGCTGTTGACTCGCCTGTCTCCACCCACTGGGGTCTGGGCCGCTAGCACCAGGCCCCACATAACTGCTCAATAACACTGACAGTGGTTAACGCAGTGGGAGGACAGCACTGGAGCTCAAGAGGAAAACGGGCCTCCCTAGCTGATGTCCTAGCTAAGGGACTCGGCAAGGCCAGGAGAGAAGTACAGTTAGTGGGGTAGCCCCCAAAGCCCCCTCTCTCTACCCCAGCCCCTCTCCTAAAGCAGAAGGAAGCAGCCCCATGGCAGCCAGTACCGTTTGCCTCCGAAGCTGGGCCTCTCTTCATCCGAGTCCCGCTCTGCCCACACTCCGTAGGTGGCCTCTTCCTTGGTCTGCCAATGCCGCTGCCGGTTGGGGTTGAACTCATTCTGCAGATCCCAGTCAGTGATCTCAAAGTTCTCCCTCTCGTCGTCGTCGTCGTCCATGTGGCCTTCCCCGTCCCGGTACAAGTGGGACAGCGACATGGCCAGTCACTGAGGGAACAGACGAAAGAGGCGCAGTCGGTGATCGGTTCTGAGCATCAACGGAAGACTTCCTAGTGAGTTCCTCTTCCTGCCTGCCTTCCCAACTCCCTGCAAACTCCCAAGTCCATCCATCACCGTGACAAGCTAAGCAAGCAGGCATTACAGCCGTACTTTAGACCTTAGCCAGTGTGGCTCATTGGATAGGCCTGCGGACTGAAGGGTCCCGGGTTCAATTCCGCTCAAGGGCACATGCCCGGGTTTCAGACTCGATCCCCAGTGGGGGGCGTGCAGGAGGCAGCCAATCAATGATTCTCTCTCATCACTGATGTTTCTATCTCTCTGTCCCTCGCCCTTCCTCTCTGAAGTCGATAAAAATATATATTTTAAAAAAAACCACACACACACACACACACACACACACACACACACAAACCGTGTTTTAGGAAGCAATGGGTACTAAGGTGGAACAAAAGGCTCGTCCCAAGAGTTTGTGATTCCTAACCATGTATTTCCTTGTCCTAGTCAGTGTCATAAAACATCTCTCACACAAAAATACGTTATTCTCTTAGTGACTGCTCAAGGTGTGCAGACAGCACCCCTACTCCACATTTACGTCTGGGAGAGTTCTATCTGGACCCTGGCGCCCCCAGGAAGCGATTTCTTTAGAATGTGCTTTCTGAAGCACATCACTTGTTGAGACCCCAAGACTCCGTTCTCCTCCCCAAACACGAACCGACCTTGTGCGGGGCTGGAAGGCAGCTGCGAGTGGGAGCACAAGCGTAACAGTCAAGCATCTCCCGACTGGAATACAACACCCAGCTCCCGGCAGCGGGTGATGAGCTTCAGCTGCCTCTTCAACCACCGCCAACAACCACCACCCGCGCCTTGGAGGGGCCTGTAAGGCGAAGCCCAGGAGCTGCTACTTGAAAAACTTCACTCCGACTAAGTGCTCAAGGGGAGCAGCTGTTCCCGGGTCCCATGATTACCACTGTCATCGTTAGAGTCAGGAGTGAGCCTAACGAGGACGGGGAAACCAGGCCGCTCGCGTTCAAATCCCTCCTCTCCCAGGCACTGTCCAGCAAGGGGCGCCACTCGGTGACCACGGACTGCATGGCAGTAACTGGACCCTTGTCCGCCAGCGGCCTCAGCGACAGGGATCCAGGACTCCCCAGGCGGCGCCCCCCAGCCCCGCTCTCTTAGGTAGTTTTCCCTGCTCCTTCGACTCCCTTTGGGCGCTTCTGCATCCGACCCACCCGCGTGCAAAAGAGGAAAATGCCCCGCGGAGCCCCAGGGCCGTGGGCACCGGGCCTGGTAACGATCGCAGGGTTGTCACGCGTGGGAGGGCGCTCGGCTCGGGCTCAGCACAGGCCGGACGCTT
>NW_005361573.1:1856391-1861653 GCF_000412655.1 Myotis brandtii
CTGCGAAACGGAAGCGGGGCCGAGGCTGCCTCCCTCCCGGGCACCCGCACCCGCTCCCCTGGGTCGGAGTCTCCGTCCCTTCCGCCCCCGAGCCCGGCTCACCTCCTACGAGCTCAACGTCCCAAACACAAACTCCCACTGCGAGCGAGAAGCGCGGTTCCGGAAGTCGGCACCCGAAACCCGGAAGTGAAGGGACCGGCGCAAGGCAATGACGTCAGAGAGCGAAAACGGCGCGCTGGTTGCCATGGCAGCAAGAAAGCCTGGAGCGGCCGTGGCTCAGAGCTGCAGGGCCGAGATGCTAGAAAGCAGGCGCAGATCCTTAGGGTCCCACGTGGCTGGGGCGGGGGCTGAGGCCCCGGACAGGTCGCCTCCCTGATGCGCCTGCCTCGTGGCGACGCCCAGCCTGTGATAAAAGGGATGGACGTCGCCGAGCCTCCTTGGTGGCTCCTCTGCCCGCCTCACATTCTAAATCTGTAAAACGGGGATATAGGACTCGTTCATAGGATAGTGGTGAGGAATTGTGAGACATCAAGGCGGGCGGGACAGGCCTTCGTGTGGGAATAATGAAGGGCAAGACCGTATCCTGGCCCTGGCCGGTTTGGTTCAATGGATAGAGCGTCTGCCTGTGGACTGAAGGGTCCCAGGTTCGATTCCGGTCAAGGGCACATGCCCGGGATGCGGGCTCGGTCCCCAGTGGGGGGCATGTAGGAGGCAGGCGATCAGTGATTCTCTCTCATCATTGATGTTTCTCTCTCCCTCTTCCTTCCTCTCTGAAATCAATAAAAATAAATTTTTAAAAAAAGAATGCAGGCTCTGATTCGAGTGCACATCAAGAATAGGACAAATCGAAATCACATACCACTTGATAGGATGCCTTAAGAAAATTGCAGCATCGCTCCTGTGATATTCCTGACAAAAATACATAATCTGAACCAAATCACGAGTATACATCAGACAAACCCAAATAAAGGGCATTCTACCAAAAAATTTGCTTGTAATCTGCAAAAGTGCCAAGGTCGTGTAAGTTAGAGACCCTGGAACTGTTCCATACTGAGAGACATGGCAATTACTAGTAAATGCAATACATGATTCTGAACTGGATCTTCTTCTTATTGGGTGCTGTTCTCAGATTTGTCCACAAGAGGGGGCACTATTGTAACCCATCCCTGCTGGACAAGAGCCCTTTAGGTCTCTCAATAGGGTTTTCTTTTCAGACGCGCAGAATTCATTACTAGGGTGCTGTTCTCAGAATGTCCACAAGAGGGCACTATTGAGAATCTTCCCTGCAGGGCCAGAGCCCTCTAGATCTCTCAAGTTGACGCCCTAAAACCCCCAAATACTTTCGTATTTCCAACCAAGACATTCTCCAATGTAACTGCAAAAAACCATCAAAATCAGGAAATTAACACATTGCGTACCGCATAGAAATCTCTAAGACATACGCCAGGGACCGCACGTTTTGGGGCAAACTGCACGTTATTTAAATCATCATAATGCACTTTAGGTGTTGTTTTTCAATAATTATAACATTTTTATTTACAAAAACAAACAATTAAAGTTCCTAGTACTTTTTTAACGTATGGTACTGCGTAAAACATTTTCCTCTATGAAGAGGGACCAAACAAAATTTACGTAAGTATCTAGATTCGCTCCTTTTTCCATGGGCGTGAAAAACGAGAACACTCGTGAGCGGTCCTTAACAGATGGCGCGCGAAACACGAGAAAACTCCTGAGCGGTATGAAATGTGTTAACATTGGCACATCACTGCCGTGGACACCTGAGACTCTATTTGAATTTTGCCAATTGTCCCAATACATTTTCTTTTTTCTTTTTTTGAGAACAGCACACTAGTAAGGGAAGGGTTGCAATAGTGCCCTCTTGTGGACATTCTGAGAACAGCACCCTAGTCATGAATTCTGCGAGTCTGAAAACCCTTTTGAGAGACCTAGAGGGCTCTGGCCCTGCAGGGAAGTCAAAATAGTGCCCTCTTGTGGACATCCTGAGAACAGTACCCAATAAATTTTTTTTTACAGCGAAAGACGCAGTTCATAATCATGTGTTGCATTTAATCGCCATGTCTCTTTAGTCTCCTTCAGTGTGGAACAGTTCCAGGGTCTCTGACTTACACGATCTAATTTTATATGATTGAGAGAAAAAAACTTCTATGCATTTAGAATTTTTTAAATGGAGTTTCTAGAGTAAACCTTCAAGGATCCCAATCTCCATTTTTCTGCTTCCTAGGTTTGGGACCAGGGGCAGGTTGCTTCACCTCTCAGTACCTCAGTTTTCTCACCTGTAAAATGGGGATAATGACAGCACTGCTCTAAAAGGGTGGTTTCCAGGACACAAAATGGGGGGGGGGGGCTAATTGATGCTATAATGCTCTTAGAGTAATAAGTACTTTGTACATGGTTGTGGTTCTTTTAATTTAAAAGACCCAATTTCATACCTTCACATGGAAGGCCTCTCAGCCTTAAAGGTGAGTAGTTTTTCAGGATTTCTGGGTTCAAGAAGTTTCGATTCAAGATCCCATACCCATCCTGGCCTCTAGTCACTGCCCAGAGAAACCCTTGCTTTGAGACTCAAGGACACCGAGGCCCGTGTTCAGATTCCCAATGAGGTGCTCAGACAGGAGCCTTCCCAGGAGGGGTTGCCAAGCAACAAGGCGCCTCTGCAGGAGCCGGGCAGGGCCCTCCGATGCTTATCGGTCGGTCCCTCCCTTTCACAGAGGAGGTGATGGAGGAGCCATCCCACAGGAAGCAGCCAGGGCTACACAGCGAGTCTAAGCACAGAGGCAGTTCCCGGACCCAGGAGGTCAGAATTCCAGGCCAGTGCTCGCTCTGCAAGTCCCTGCATGGGGCCCCACACTATTTCTGTCCACTTGTTGGAGCCAGTGGTTCTGGAGTGATCTCTGTCTGCTCAGGGTCACAGAGACAAGCCCCTGCATACGTCATCTCTTCAATCCCCCACCTTCCCAGGGGGTGTCTGCGGCCCCCCGGCCCCCATACCTGCTCCCCCTTTAGCAGCCTGTGCCACGCTGCACGGGGCCCATTCTGCCTTTGAAAGATTTGGGGGGGAAATCCTTGCTCAGTTACGACTTGAAATAGGTTGATACCATAGAAACAACTCGCAAGTGGCATTTCAAAGCTGATTTATTTAAAGTCTAGCACAAGCGCCTTTTCTAGGACAGTGACATTATTCAGTTGCACACGGCTTAGTGTTTTGAATCTTGTCACAAAAATATATCTCACGCCGGAACTGAAAATCCAGATCAGCTGGGTGAGCGAATTTGCTTTCTTTAAATGTTTCATGCAGATGGTTTCCACCCTTTCAAGAACTTGTGAACACCATCCTTAGATAGCAGCTGGGACGTGACGTTCCGCAGGCCTGAGGCAGGATCTGAAAGCAAGCACCCTCCAAAGCACACGGTGAGATGAGGACCCCCAGCCTTCATCATTCATTCATTCACTCACTCACTCACCCATTCATTCACTGAGCCACTCATTAACAAATAGTTATGAGCTCCTATGTATCGTCTATTGTAGTGTTAACAGTTCTCTTCAAGCCGAGCAGCTGGAAACGACAGGACACATGATCTCAGTTTCTTTGGGGAGGAATTCAAGTGTGGCCCAGCTGGCTTGCTGTGACGTGGGGTCCCCCTTGGGCCGCACTGAGGTGACCCGCTCGCATGGCTGGCGGCTGGTGCCGGCTGTGGGCAGGAGGCCCGAGTTCCTGCCCCGGGAACCTCTGTCAGGTGCTGAGTGTCCTCATGACAGTGACCGGCCTCCCCGAGAGTTGGGTCGAGATAACAAGGCCAAAGCCACACAGGGTTTATGATCTCGCCTTGGGGGTCACACACCGGCAGTTCCCTGATATCCGACCGGCTGCACGGCCGGCCCCAGGGAGGGTTGTCAGCCAGACTGAGCAAACAGAAATACAGGGTGCCCAGTTCCACGTGAACTTCAGACAAACAACAAACAAGATTTTAGTGTGTGTCGCACGGGATACGTATTGTTTTATCTGAAGCCCATGTTTAGCCATCTGTCTTGTATGAACCTGGAACCCTACCTTAGTCAGTGTGGAAAGGGACATCGGACGAAAGGGTGTGACCACCCGGAGGCGGGGACCTCTGGGGGCCCCCTGGGGAACTGGCTCCCACCCCCTCCATCCGCCAGGTGCCATGTGGGGTAAATGGTGAGCAATTAACAACGATGGTTCCCACACTCATTCAGTTTACGGTCTAGTAAGACCAACACGAGTCCAATCACCAGGCAAACAAATACAGAACCTTGACGGATGAGGTGCTTCCGAAGGAGCCGCCGGAGCTCGGGGCAGGTGTGGGGTCCTCTCAGAACGCAGCTTTGTGTTCTGTAGATGGAGCCTGCACACGCGTGTGTGTGTGTGTGTGTGTGTGTGTGTGTGTGTGTGTATGGAAGGCTCTGCCACTAAAAGAAGAGAACAAAACCCTGAAAATACACACAAATACACAAATAAAACAGTCAGTCTGTGTGGAGCGGAAAAGCCTGGGACGCTCCCACCAGCCCAGCCCGACACATGACAGCGAAGGCACCCACATCAGCAAAGGCAGTGGGGCGGAGCCAGGCGACCGTCCCAGCCGCCATCTGGCCGTGGAACCGCCCGCTCACCCAGCTGCTCCCGGGGCTGAGATTTCACAATCCGCGGTGCCAGGTCACTCAGGCGGGCGGGTGGGACTTGCAGCAACAGCGGGTGGGAGCGCGGAGGCGGCGGATGTGGTGATGCCGACCAGGAGCTTCCTGTGCGCACAGTGCGGCCCCTGCCCGTCCCATCGGACCGCAGTCTCCACTGTCACCCGGGGCCCCGCGGCTCTCGCCCATCGGCCCCTCCCGATCACCCGGGGGTTTAACTTCCCCATTTCACATGTGCACGCAGCGGGGACACTGGCCCGAGTCACTCCCTCCCACCGCCTCACTCACCATCTTTCGATGCAGAACTGTCCCGAGCCCGGCATCTGGGGCCGAGCAGGGAAGGGGTCCCCCCGAAGGCAGGGCGAGCTCGCACCCGTGCAGGCCGGAGGCAGGACGGCCGAGAAGCCCCCGGAATATTCCTTCTAATGGGGCGTCTCTGAACACGGGGCTCGGGCCGCTCCAGGCAGATGCTGTGCTCACAGGTGGCCATGCTGGGACCCGGCTCATCCGGAGACAAAGACGAGGTAGCTGCTCCTCAGGCAGCACCGCAGGCCTCTGGGCGCCCAGCGGGGCAGGGCAGGGGCGGCCACACCC
>NW_005361573.1:1869691-1871023 GCF_000412655.1 Myotis brandtii
CAGCGCCCTCCGCACCGACAGGCGCATGCTGGGCCTGGGGTGCGGGACCTGCTTCAGTGGTAGGTCCGCCAGAGGCCTGCTGGGCTCACATCTGGGGAGAGAGGGAGACCGTGGTCAGCGAGGCCTGGCACACAGGAAGCACTGAGCAGTTTCTACCATAATAACTGGTTATCCATTATTTCTAACATTTAATGAGCAACTACTATGTGCCAGGAATTGGGTTTGGAGCTCAGAGACAGAGCCTCAGTCCCAGGTCCACACACATCATAGACACACACCTGGGAGGGGGTGTGATGGGTTACTGAGCAGGTGAGGGCAGGCTTCCTGCAGGAGGAGGCAGCCCTCAGCAGAGTCTGAACAGTGGGCAGGTGAAGTCTGCACAGCCAGGCAGGGAAGAGAGAAGAGTGTTTCTGGCAGAGGGAACAGCTAGTGCAAAGTCACAGGCAGGAGAGAAGCCACGTGCCTGGGAGCTGCGGCAGCGTGGGGAGCGGAGCAGGGTGTGGAGGGAAGGGACCACTAAAAGAAGAGAACAAAACCCTGAAAATACACACAAATAAACGGTGAAAACAGTCAGTCTGTGTGGAGCGGAAAAGCCTGGGACGCTCCCACCAGCCCAGCCCGACACATGACAGCGAAGGCACCCACATCAGCAAAGGCAGTGGGGCGGAGCCAGGCGACCGTCCCAGCCGCCATCTGGCCGTGGAACCGCCCGCTCACCCAGCTGCTCCCGGGGCTGAGATTTCACAATCCGCGGTGCCAGGTCACTCAGGCGGGCGGGTGGGACTTGCAGCAACAGCGGGTGGGAGCGCGGAGGCGGCGGATGTGGTGATGCCGACCAGGAGCTTCCTGTGCGCACAGTGCGGCCCCTGCCCGTCCCATCGGACCGCAGTCTCCACTGTCACCCGGGGCCCCGCGGCTCTCGCCCATCGGCCCCTCCCGATCACCCGGGGGTTTAACTTCCCCATTTCACATGTGCACTCGGCAGGGACACTGGCCCGAGTCACTCCCTCCCACCGCCTCACTCACCATCTTTCGATGCAGAACTGTCCCGAGCCCGGCATCTGGGGCCGAGCAGGGAAGGGGTCCCCCCGAAGGCAGGGCGAGCTCGCACCCGTGCAGGCCGGAGGCAGGACGGCCGAGAAGCCCCCGGAATATTCCTTCTAATGGGGCGTCTCTGAACACGGGGCTCGGGCCGCTCCAGGCAGATGCTGTGCTCACAGGTGGCCATGCTGGGACCCGGCTCATCCGGAGACAAAGACGAGGTAGCTGCTCCTCAGGCAGCACCGCAGGCCTCTGGGCGCCCAGCGGGGCAGGGCAGGGGCGGCCACACCC
>NW_005361573.1:1871488-1878617 GCF_000412655.1 Myotis brandtii
CGTGAGCCCAGGCCGGTTCCGTTAGCAGGTGTGACGGCAGAACGCGCGGCTGCAGCGCCAGCAGGAGACGGGAGGCTCTCCCTGCATCGTAACCTGCACCCCGACCTCAGACGCCCTTTCTCATGTACGAAGAGCAAACAGCAGCGACTGCTGGGAGGCGAGGGAAGGATCAGCACTGAGTCAAGGCCAACCCCGGGCCAGGAAGGAGCTAGCGCACCCGGTCTGGTCTGCGGTGTCTCGTTTAGAGAAGCGAGGGAGGCCGCGCAGGAGCAGAGCAGGGAGGTCGGAGAAAGGGAGAAACACGGGGACCTGTGTTCCACGTGAGGTTCTTTTCTTTGGGATTAAGCAGACTCTGGGGCCTGAGCAGGATTTAGGGGGGGGACCCTGAGAGTGACGGGCTGGGGTGTCTCCAGCCTGGCACGTGGGTGCAAAGTGGATTTTTTTTAAGTGAAAAAAATATGCTGATTATTGAAAAATAAGATGAGACTAAAAATAGAGTCTGGGCGAGAAGCTCTGTTTCCGTTTAAAAAGCACCGGGAGATACCAGGCGAGTTCCTTCTCGCGTTTCCCTGATCTGGTCAGAGAGGCGGGGGCACCGGGACGCTCACTCCCTCGTGGATTCCCTACCCCCTGCCCAGGTCCACAGCGAGGGCCCAGCACCCACCCTGGTCAGCTCTCTGGCAGGTGGACAGTGACGAAGCCCATTCTCCAGATGTGGGAAACTGAGGCCGAGAGGAGTCAAACGTGAAGCGAGTCCTTAAATCTTTGACTTAAGTTCAAACCCAAGTCTGGAGCCGTTCCACTGCCCCTCAGCAAACACAGATGAGTAAATACTCATGTTCGTTAAAGCAAACTCTAGGGGAGATGTCTTTGGGGGAGATTTTGCCCTTTGTGACTTTGTCTGCCTTGGGCAAGTCAAATCCTTCTCTGGGCCCTGGTTTTCTCTTCCATAAAATGGGACCATGTCACCTGCCTCCCAGGGACGCTGAGGGTAAAGTGAGTGACAGGGCTGTGGGGTTATGCTTAGACCAGACCTGCCTGTGGGTACCATTAGAACAGTAGCTGCTTTGCGCCAAACCTGATCTGTTAGCAGAAGCTGGCCTGGCAGGCGGCAGTCCAGGCAACAGTGGTCCCAGGATCCCCCATCTCTGATCCTGGGGCACCTCCCTAAGCCAGACAAACCTTTCTCGGGCTGGCTCAGCACTGAGCCCTGCCCAGCTGGAGCAGGAGACTAAGCCTTGATTCTATAAATAGCTCCCTGGCCGGTCACCATGGAAACCTCCCAGAGGGGTGGGTCAGCCCCCCTTGGGGGACACTCCTCCCCAGGGAGGCTCAGGAGGGACAAGCTTTTCAGAAAAGAGGCTCCTGGGCTCGGAGGCGGGGAGTCCCCGCGAGGTCGGGGCTCGGAAGCGGGGAGTCCCCAGGAGGTCAGGGCTCGGAAGCGGGGAGTCCCCTATGGATCGAGGCTCGGAAGCGCGGTCCTACCTGGAAATCACGAGCTTCCCACGTGGGAGGCGGTGCTGTTCGGGTTCACCTGCGGGAAGACACAGGAAGGTCACGCCAGGTCCAGCCCTCAGCATCACGGCCGGCACACACACTCACCCATCCCATATTCCCTGCACACCTACTATGTGCCAGGTTCTGGGAAACGTGAGCCTGGCAGACCAGGCCTGCTCTCATGTAGCTTATGTTCTAGGGCCGTGGTCGGCAAACCGCGGCTCTCGAGCCACATGCGGCTCTTTGGCCCCTTGACTGTGTCTCTTCCACAAAATACCATGTGCGGGCGCGCCGGTCCCTCCGGCTCCGCCGGTGCCTATGCTGATGCTGATCTGCACCCTTTCGCCGCAGTAAACCATCAACATGAGACTAATGGGCTTTCTGAGTTCTGGGTCCTCCCAGCAAATCACCAGACCGCGGGGCCCTTGGGGACCCGACACAGGGTGGGCCGAGCCCGGCGGGACCGTTCTTGCCTTCGCAAGACCCACACCTGTCCCTCCATGAAGTAAGACACCGACAAACGAGTCCCTGGTCACTTTATTCAAATAATAGATCTATTTTCTGTGTCCATTTAAGGGCTGGGGAGGAATCAAAGAAAGCCTCATATATTAAATTTTTAAATAGATTCTTTGAATTCAAAAATAGGGCCTAGGAGAGGCACGGGGTGGCCTGGTCCCAGCCAGCAGCGCCGCCCAGGCGCCCTGCACAGGAGCGAGGCGGCAAGGCCACTTCTTAGAAAAAGTTCTCGCGGGAAAATATAAAAACCAAGTTTCCAAAGCTGGACGGTGTCCACACTCCCGCCCTCCATCCCGGAGGGTCCGAAGGCAGCGTGTTTCAAGGAAAGTTTCCAAAGATCCGGCTTTGCAAACATATGCAAATCACCCCTGGGCAGCAGTCCCTTTGCCGGTTAATAGCAAGCAATATGCTTGGATTAGAGTCCGATTTCCACTGGAGGCAGCTTCTCCCCTTCCTGGCGACAGCCACTGCGGAGACCTGAAAGCAGGGGAGCCGTGAGCCCAGGCCGGTTCCGTTAGCAGGTGTGACGGCAGAACGCGCGGCTGCAGCGCCAGCAGGAGACGGGAGGCTCTCCCTGCATCGTAACCTGCACCCCGACCTCAGACGCCCTTTCTCATGTACGAAGAGCAAACAGCAGCGACTGCTGGGGGACGAGGGAAGGATCAGCACTGAGTCAAGGCCAACCCCGAGCCAGGAGGGAGCTAGCGCACCCGGTCTGGTCTGCGGTGTCTCGTTTAGAGAAGCGAGGGAGGCCGCGCAGGAGCAGAGCAGGGAGGTCGGAGAAAGGGAGAAACACGGGGACCTGTGTTCCACGTGAGGTTCTTTTCTTTGGGATTAAGCAGACTCTGGGGCCTGAGCAGGATTTAGGGGGGGGACCCTGAGAGTGACGGGCCGGGGTGTCTCCAGCCGGCACGTGGGTGCAAAGCGGATGTTTTTTTTTTTAATGAAAAAATATACTGATTATTGAAAAATAAGATGAGACTAAAAATAGAGTCTGGGCGAGAAGCTCTGTTTCCGTTTAAAAAGCACCGGGAGATACCAGGCGAGTTCCTTCTCGCGTTTCCCTGATCTGGTCAGAGAGGCGGGGGCACCGGGACGCTCACTCCCTCGTGGATTCCCTACCCCCTGCCCAGGTCCACAGCGAGGGCCCAGCACCCACCCTGGTCAGCTCTCTGGCAGGTGGACAGTGACGAAGCCCATTCTCCAGATGTGGGAAACTGAGGCCGAGAGGAGTCAAACGTGAAGCGAGTCCTTAAATCTTTGACTTAAGTTCAAACCCAAGTCTGGAGCCGTTCCACTGCCCCTCAGCAAACACAGATGAGTAAATACTCATGTTCGTTAAAGCAAACTCTAGGGGAGATGTCTTTGGGGGAGATTTTGCCCTTTGTGACTTTGTCTGCCTTGGGCAAGTCAAATCCTTCTCTGGGCCCTGGTTTTCTCTTCCATAAAATGGGACCATGTCACCTGCCTCCCAGGGACGCTGAGGGTAAAGTGAGTGACAGGGCTGTGGGGTTATGCTTAGACCAGACCTGCCTGTGGGTACCATTAGAACAGTAGCTGCTTTGCGCCAAACCTGATCTGTTAGCAGAAGCTGGCCTGGCAGGCGGCAGTCCAGGCAACAGTGGTCCCAGGACCCCCCATCTCTGGTCCTGGGGCACCTCCCTAAGCCAGACAAACCTTTCTCGGGCTGGCTCAGCACTGAGCCCTGCCCAGCCGGAGCAGGAGACTAAGCCTTGATTCTATAAATAGTTCCCTGGCCAGTCACCATGGAAACCTCCCAGAGGGGTGGGTCAGCCCCCCTTGGGGGACACTCCTCCCAAGGGAGGCTCAGGAGGGACAAGCTTTTCAGAAAAGAGGCTCCTGGGCTCGGAAGTGCGGTCCCCGGGAGGTCGGGAGGTCGGGGCGGAAGCGGGGAGTCCCCGGGAGGTCGGGGCCAGAAGCGGGGAGTCCCCTAGGGATCGAGGCTCGGAAGCGCGGTCCTACCTGGAAATCACGAGCTTCCCACGTGGGAGGCGGTGCTGTTCGGGTTCACCTGCGGGAAGACACAGGAAGGTCACGCCAGGTCCAGCCCTCAGCATCACGGCCGGCACACACACTCACCCATCCCATATTCCCTGCACACCTACTATGTGCCAGGTGCTGGGAAACGTGAGCCTGACAGACCAGGCCTGCTCTCATGTAGCTTATGTTCTAGGGGAGGGGCTGAAGCGCACACACAGGCACGATGCTGGCCATGTGGCTTGTGAGCCGCAGTTTGCCGACCACTATTCTAGGGGGAGGGGCTGAAGCGCGCACACAGGCACGATACGCCCGGCAACACGTGGGCCACAGGATGACGGAGGGGCTGCTTCAGCCGGAGGAAGGGGCCGATACAGTGTGTGTGTGTGTGTATGTGTGTGTGACTGCGCTGCGGTGAAGAACCAGCATCTGGCCTTTGTCCTGTGCCCGGCACACAGCTCCTAAAACCCACAGCCTCTCCAAGCATCTTCTGAATGCTAATGAGATGGCTGGTGGCTGGGGGGCCCACAGAGCTTCAGGATGGGGGGCTGGTCGCCGGAAGGACCGAGGCATGAATAGAGGGGTGGGACTCTCAGCACCACACCCCCCGACCTTAGTAATCACTGGCCTGTGACCGAGGCAATCATGAGCCCTCCCCAGAAATCCCAGCTTCCCGCTGGGCGGGCGGTGCGTCCAGAGAGCCCTCCCCAACCCCTGCCTGGGCACCTCCCACGTGGCTGTTCCTAACTGTATCCTTTATAATAACCTGAGGAGTGGGCGCCGTGGGTGTCCTGGGCACCCCCTGTGGCTGGCGTCTGGCGGGCAGTCCGCTGGGACTGTGCCTCCACCTGAGTCAGTGTCGGGCTGAACTGAGCGCCAGCTGGTGCCCAGACAGTCAGAGGACCGGCTGCCAGTGTCTGACACCCTCACACTCCACAAGCAACAATCTAAAAGGAGAAACCGAGTCCCGCCCCGCGGAGGTCAGAGGTCGGGAGGGACAGCATTCCCGCGGACAGAACAGCAGAAACCTGGAGGGAGGGTGTCCCAGCCCAGGGAGTGAGCAGACACTGTCACATGAGCTGCAGGTCTAGTGTGTGATGCTTTGTTTTGCTGGCTTAATATTTCCCTGTTTTTGGTTTCACGATGACCACGTGGGAGGACCACACGTGACTGCGGCTCGCTGACGGCCCCTTTACTTGGCTCTGCCCTGCGGTCACTTGCAGGGTTTGCAATATCCTGGCTGAGTCATGGGCGGGGCGCAGAACGCGCGGCTGCAGCGCCAGCAGGAGACGGGAGGCTCTCCCTGCATCGTAACCTGCACCCCGACCTCAGACGCCCTTTCTCATGTACGAAGAGCAAACAGCAGCGACTGCTGGGAGGCGAGGGAAGGATCAGCACTGAGTCAAGGCCAACCCCGGGCCAGGAAGGAGCTAGCGCACCCGGTCTGGTCTGCGGTGTCTCGTTTAGAGAAGCGAGGGAGGCCACGCAGGAGCAGAGCAGGGAGGTCGGAGAAAGGGAGAAACACGGGGACCTGTGTTCCACGTGAGGTTCTCTTCTCTGGGATTAAGCAGACTCCGGGGCCTGAGCAGGATTTAGGGGGGGGACCCTGAGAGTGACGGGCCGGGGTGTCTCCAGCCGGCACGTGGGTGCAAAGCGGATGTTTTTTTTTTTTGGGGTGTCTCCAGCCTGGCACGTGGGTGCAAAGTGGATTTTTTTTAAGTGAAAAAAATATGCTGATTATTGAAAAATAAGATGAGACTAAAAATAGAGTCTGGGCGAGAAGCTCTGTTTCCGTTTAAAAAGCACCGGGAGATACCAGGCGAGTTCCTTCTCGCGTTTCCCTGATCTGGTCAGAGAGGCGGGGGCACCGGGACGCTCACTCCCTCGTGGATTCCCTACCCCCTGCCCAGGTCCACAGCGAGGGCCCAGCACCCACCCTGGTCAGCTCTCTGGCAGGTGGACAGTGACGAAGCCCATTCTCCAGATGTGGGAAACTGAGGCCGAGAGGAGTCAAACGTGAAGCGAGTCCTTAAATCTTTGACTTAAGTTCAAACCCAAGTCTGGAGCCGTTCCACTGCCCCTCAGCAAACACAGATGAGTAAATACTCATGTTCGTTAAAGCAAACTCTAGGGGAGATGTCTTTGGGGGAGATTTTGCCCTTTGTGACTTTGTCTGCCTTGGGCAAGTCAAATCCTTCTCTGGGCCCTGGTTTTCTCTTCCATAAAATGGGACCATGTCACCTGCCTCCCAGGGACGCTGAGGGTAAAGTGAGTGACAGGGCTGTGGGGTTATGCTTAGACCAGACCTGCCTGTGGGTACCATTAGAACAGTAGCTGCTTTGCGCCAAACCTGATCTGTTAGCAGAAGCTGGCCTGGCAGGCGGCAGTCCAGGCAACAGTGGTCCCAGGACCCCCCATCTCTGGTCCTGGGGCACCTCCCTAAGCCAGACAAACCTTTCTCGGGCTGGCTCAGCACTGAGCCCTGCCCAGCCGGAGCAGGAGACTAAGCCTTGATTCTATAAATAGTTCCCTGGCCAGTCACCATGGAAACCTCCCAGAGGGGTGGGTCAGCCCCCCTTGGGGGACACTCCTCCCAAGGGAGGCTCAGGAGGGACAAGCTTTTCAGAAAAGAGGCTCCTGGGCTCGGAAGTGCGGTCCCCGGGAGGTCGGGAGGTCGGGGCGGAAGCGGGGAGTCCCCGGGAGGTCGGGGCCAGAAGCGGGGAGTCCCCTAGGGATCGAGGCTCGGAAGCGCGGTCCTACCTGGAAATCACGAGCTTCCCACGTGGGAGGCGGTGCTGTTCGGGTTCACCTGCGGGAAGACACAGGAAGGTCACGCCAGGTCCAGCCCTCAGCATCACGGCCGGCACACACACTCACCCATCCCATATTCCCTGCACACCTACTATGTGCCAGGTGCTGGGAAACGTGAGCCTGACAGACCAGGCCTGCTCTCATGTAGCTTATGTTCTAGGGGAGGGGCTGAAGCGCACACACAGGCACGATGCTGGCCACACCCGGCACCACGTGGGCCACAGGATGACAGTGGGGCTGCTTCACCTGGAGGGAGGGGCCGATAGGGGGTGTGTGTGTGTGTGTGTGTGTGTGTGTGTGTGTGTGT
>NW_005361573.1:1879737-1881254 GCF_000412655.1 Myotis brandtii
CGGGCGAGGCTGGGAGCGATGACACAGCACCTGCCACCCCTCCACACGCTGCTCCTCACAGAGCCAAGCCCAGCGCTGGGCCGGGACACGCCCTGCACTGCAGGGGCCGCACACTGGCCGACTCTTGTGAAAAACACGCTCGGAGCCTCGCAGGCTGAGTCTTAAAAAGATCTGGACCTTCCACCCACGGATTCCACTCCTTAAGGATGGGTTCCGGGGAATGACTCAGTGAGCCCCACCCCCACCCTGGCCCACGGAAGAGGCAGGAGCAGGGTGAGGTGTGCCCAGCATCCTTCCGGATGTTTCCAAAGACGGCAGAGGATCTTGGGGAGACGGTGAAGTCACTGGTGGCACGTGAGCCTGCACGCGGCACTCTGCCCAGTGCTGCGCGGGTCCCACACGGCACACGTGGTGACAGGGCTGTGGGGTTATGCTTAGACCAGACCTGCCTGTGGGTACCATTAGAACAGTAGCTGCTTTGCGCCAAACCTGATCTGTTAGCAGAAGCTGGCCTGGCAGGCGGCAGTCCAGGCAACAGTGGTCCCAGGACCCCCCATCTCTGGTCCTGGGGCACCTCCCTAAGCCAGACAAACCTTTCTCGGGCTGGCTCAGCACTGAGCCCTGCCCAGCCGGAGCAGGAGACTAAGCCTTGATTCTATAAATAGTTCCCTGGCCAGTCACCATGGAAACCTCCCAGAGGGGTGGGTCAGCCCCCCTTGGGGGACACTCCTCCCCAGGGAGGCTCAGGAGGGACAAGCTTTTCAGAAAAGAGGCTCCTGGGCTCGGAGGCGGGGAGTCCCCGCGAGGTCGGGGCTCGGAAGCGGGGAGTCCCCAGGAGGTCAGGGCTCGGAAGCGGGGAGTCCCCTATGGATCGAGGCTCGGAAGCGCGGTCCTACCTGGAAATCACGAGCTTCCCACGTGGGAGGCGGTGCTGTTCGGGTTCACCTGCGGGAAGACACAGGAAGGTCACGCCAGGTTCAGCCCTCAGCATCACGGCCGGCACACACACTCACCCATCCCATATTCCCTGCACACCTACTATGTGCCAGGTGCTGGGAAACGTGAGCCTGACAGACCAGGCCTGCTCTCATGTAGCTTATGTTCTAGGGGAGGGGCTGAAGCGCACACCACAGCACGATGCTGGCCACACCCGGCACCACGTGGGCCACAGGATGACAGTGGGGCTGCTTCACCTGGAGGGAGGGGCCGATAGGGGGTGTGTGTGTGTGTGTGTGTGTGTGTGTGTGTGTGTGTCTGCGCTGTGGTGAAGAACCAGCATCTGGCCTTTGTCCTGTGCCTGGCACACAGCTCCTAAAACCCACAGCCTCTCCAAGCATCTTCTGAATGCTAATGAGATGGCTGGTGGCTGGGGGGCCCACAGAGCTTCAGGATGGGGGGCTGGTCGCCAGAAGGTCCAAGGCATGATTAGAGGGGTGGGACTCTCAGCACCACGACCTTAGTAATCACTGGCCTGTGACCCAGGCAATCATGAGCCCTCCCCAGAAATCCCAGCTTCC
>NW_005361573.1:1881866-1883003 GCF_000412655.1 Myotis brandtii
GGGCGAGGCTGGGAGCGATGACACAGCACCTGCCACCCCTCCACACGCTGCTCCTCACAGAGCCAAGCCCAGCGCTGGGCCGGGACACGCCCTGCACTGCAGGGGCCGCACACTGGCCGACTCTTGTGAAAAACACGCTCGGAGCCTCGCAGGCTGAGTCTTAAAAAGATCTGGACCTTCCACCCACGGATTCCACTCCTTAAGGATGGGTTCCGGGGAATGACTCGGTGAGCCCCACCCCCACCCTGGCCCACGGAAGAGGCAGGAGCAGGGTGAGGTGTGCCCAGCATCCTTCCGGATGTTTCCAAAGACGGCAGAGGATCTTGGGGAGACGGTGAAGTCACTGGTGGCACGTGAGCCTGCACGCGGCACTCTGCCCAGTGCTGCGCGGGTCCCACACGGCACACGTGAAACCCACGGACTAGACGGAGAAGCATGAGAAGCAAAACAAAGCAGCTCAGACACACACTCACCACGAAGGCCGCACGCACAGGGGCTGAGACAGGCGACGAGCAAAAGTGAAGTTTCCGGTCGTGGGCATCCCCCCCCCCACCCCCACTTCTGTTTGCTGTTCTTGTTACTCCTTGTTTTGGTTAAAACAGGTGAGAAATGAGTGCTGACTAATTCTAGCATCATCTTTGTAAAAAATATATATTTGTATTGATTTAGTGCGGTCCCCGGGAGGTCGGGAGGTCGGGGCGGAAGCGGGGAGTCCCCGGGAGGTCGGGGCCAGAAGCGGGGAGTCCCCTAGGGATCGAGGCTCGGAAGCGCGGTCCTACCTGGAAATCACGAGCTTCCCACGTGGGAGGCGGTGCTGTTCGGGTTCACCTGCGGGAAGACACAGGAAGGTCACGCCAGGTCCAGCCCTCAGCATCACGGCCGGCACACACACTCACCCATCCCATATTCCCTGCACACCTACTATGTGCCAGGTGCTGGGAAACGTGAGCCTGACAGACCAGGCCTGCTCTCATGTAGCTTATGTTCTAGGGGAGGGGCTGAAGCGCACACACAGGCACGATGCTGGCCACACCCGGCACCACGTGGGCCACAGGATGACAGTGGGGCTGCTTCACCTGGAGGGAGGGGCCGATAGGGGGTGTGTGTGTGTGTGTGTGTGTGTGTGTGTGTGTGTGT
>NW_005361573.1:1884845-1885922 GCF_000412655.1 Myotis brandtii
GCGGCCTCCCGCAGGAGGAAGGCAGAAGCAGGAGGGCCCCGGACATGGGGGGCTCGAGAGCACATTCTCTGGAGGCCAAGAGGCCCGGGCTCCAGTCCCGGAGCCACACTCTGCTCCCGAGATTCAGTTTCCTCATCTGTAACAGGAGGGGAGCGTAGTTCCGATGCCTTCAGGTCGCTATGGCGATTAAAGGGATAATGTTTGTCGGGGGCTTAACTCTGGCTTAATGCTTGCCAGAGAGCGGGCAGTTATTAAATGGTAGTGATGTTGGGAGGACGAGTATCCAGTAAAAGCACATCAACACTAACAAGGAGAACAGGAAGAGTAGCTCCTGGCCGGGCGGCGTGGCTCCGTGGTTGAGCGTCAACCTATGAACCAGGAGGTCACGGTTCGATTCCCGGTCAGGGCACATGCCTGGGTTGTGGGCTCGATCCCCAGTGTGGGACGTGCAGGAGGCAGCCGATCCATGATTCTCTCTCATCACTGATGTTTCTCTCTCTCTTCCTCTCCCTTCCTCTCAGAAGTCAATAAAAATATATTTTAAAAAATAACAGAATAGCCCCTAACACGTTTACCCTATTTGACACTCACAGGTACTATCTATAAGGCAGACAGATTATAGTCCCATGTGACAGATGAGGAAATGGAAGCACAGAGAGGCTGAGTCACTTGCTCAAGGCCACACAGCTAGAAAGTGGTGGAGCTGGGACTCAAACCCAGACGGCCTGGCTCCAGAATCGGCATTCGTCACCTTCGCCCACCTCGGCCTGGCTGTGAGGCATGTTCGAAGGTCGCCGATTCTGTCAGGAAAGAGGAGAGAGACTGTCCCCCTTTTTTGGGTAACGCAGCTGCGCCTCAGAGAGGCACGGTGACTTGCCCGAGGCCACACAGCTCGCCCACGTGGCCAGCGTGGGGGTGATCTGGGCCATGTCCCTCCCCACGTCCCCAGGGATGTGACCAATCCCCTGGGACAGCTTCACTCACACTGGGGTCCTCCCAATCCCTGAGCACTGAACCCCAGGATCCATTACAAAAACAAAGAGTGTCTACAGTAGCCACAGAAACACACACGCACAT
>NW_005361573.1:1886078-1889066 GCF_000412655.1 Myotis brandtii
GGGCACACGCCTGGGTTGCAGGCTTGATCCCCAGTGTGGGGCATGCAGGAGGCAGCCAATCAATGATTCTCTCTCATCACTGATGTTTCTATCTCTCAATCTCTCTCCCTTCCTCTCTCTGAAACCAATGAAGGGTAAGAGTAGAGAAAGAAAGTGAAATTAGTGCACAGATGGGCCTGCGGGTTGGGTGCTATAGAGTGTGAGGCAGTTGGCTTTGAGCTTCCTTGTGGCCCAAGCAAAAATGGAAATACAAGCACTCACATGACCCACCACGGCCACAGCTCAGGCATCACAACGCTTATATTATTATTTTCTCAGACAGCTGGGGCTCGCACCATGTGTGCACGCCTCCGCGTGTGCACGCCCACTCACCCGGTGCGTGTTGTTGATGACGATGGGGTCCGGGTTGCCGTAGTTGGGGGGGTTTGCGTAGGGGTCGTAGCCGAGCCGAGCCAGCATGGGGGCGATCTGGGCCATGTCCCTCACCACGTCCCCGGGAATGTGCCCGGTCCACTTGGACAGGGCTTCCAGGTTCACGGGCTTGATGACCTGGTCGGTGGATCGCTCGATCCTGCGGAGAGAGGACAGGCTGCAGGGCCGGGCAGACCCGGGCGCCACCTGGGGGCCCCCTGCTCAGTCACTTGGGGGCAGTGGGGAGACTGGAAGGACCTGGGCCCCATCGACTGTGAGTCCGCGGACGGGTCCCAGGCTGGTCACGCCCCTCTGTGCGGTGGGGTACAGCACGCGATGGGAGGAAGGAAGGACCAGGCAGAGAACACTGTGGGGCCTAACTTCTGCTTCCTTGATGCCTCTGACTTAACTTTTGTTTCTGCGGCTGAGACGGACAGTCTGTTCTCGGGAAAGAATTACCAAACACGAGCGGTGAGGCTGAGTCCCTGTGGCCGCCACTCCCAGGCCCTCAGCGTCCTGCAGGGACCCCGTCCTCCCAACCCTTTTTCTGAGCCTTAAATAATGGAGTAGCTAAGAGCTGACTCAGGAGCCAGACTGTCTGGGTTCAAATGCCAGCTGTACCAACACCAGCTGTGAGGCCTGGGAGGGTTACTGCCCCTCTCGGAGCCTGTTTCCTCAGCTATAAACGTGAACGCTGACAGCACCCACCTCCTGGGCTGCTCTGAGGGGTCAGTGAGTGAATACAAGTAAGTGAGTTAATACGGAGCGACAGCTCGCTCTCCTCCTCCACTGCTCGGTGCTCTGGGGCTCAGGAGGGGGCGGCCTCCCGCAGGAGGAAGGCAGAAGCAGGAGGGCCCCGGACATGGGGGGCTCGAGAGCACATTCTCTGGAGGCCAAGAGGCCCGGGCTCCAGTCCCGGAGCCACACTCTGCTCCCGAGATCCAGTTTCCTCATCTGTAACAGGAGGGAGCGCAGTTCCGATGCCTTCAGGTCGCTATGGCGATTAAAGGGGTAATGTTTGTCGGGGGCTTAACTCTGGCTTAATGCTTGCCAGAGAGCGGGCAGTTATTAAATGGTAGTGATGGTGGGAGGACGAGTATCCAGTAAAAGCACATCAACACTAACAAGGAGAACAGGAAGAGTAGCTCCTGGCCGGGCGGCGTGGCTCCGTGGTTGAGCGTCAACCTAGGAACCAGGAGGTCACGGTTCGATTCCCGGTCAGGGCACATGCCTGGGTTGTGGGCTCGATCCCAGTGCGGGACGTGCAGGAGGCAGCCAATCCATGATTCTCTCTCATCACTGATGTTTCTCTCTCTCTCTTCCTCTCCCTTCCTCTCAGAAGTCAATAAAAATAACAGAATAGCCCCTAACACGTTTACCCTATTTGACACTCACAGGTACTATCTATAAGGCAGACAGATTATAGTCCCATGTGACAGATGAGGAAATGGAAGCACAGAGAGGCTGAGTCACTTGCTCAAGGCCACACAGCTAGAAAGTGGTGGAGCTGGGATTCAAACCCAGACGGCCTGGCTCCAGAATCGGCATTCGTCACCTTCGCCCACCTCGGCCTGGCTGTGAGGCATGTTCGAAGGTCGCCGATTCTGTCAGGAAAGAGGAGAGAGACTGTCCCCCTTTTTTGGGTAACGCAGCTGCGCCTCAGAGAGGCACGGTGACTTGCCCGAGGCCACACAGCTCGGGGACACGGAGCCCATCTTTCCTCCACATGCCTCCGACCCCAGGACCGGGCCCGGGGCGGGCTGTCGGGGGCCACTCACTTGGACAGGGAGACGCCGCCGGGCTTGCCGATGAGGTCCTCGTGGTGCAGGACGGAGTCGCTCCAGGCGATGCCCAGGAAGTCCAGGATGAGCTGGAGGGAGCGCCGGGGGTGCAGCACCAGCTGCTCGTAGTACACGGGCAGGCACTTGTCGCGGCCCACCTCCAGGCACTGCGCGTACATCACCTCGATGGCCTTGTTCCACTTGGTGAGGCAGTCGCGGTAGCTGCTGAGGTCGAAGCCGGCGATGGTGACCTTGCGCGTGATCATGGAGTGCACGGAGGCGCGGCCGTCGCGCACCATCAGCAGGAACTTGGAGTTGGGGAAGAGGCGCGACAGGTAGACGGAGGACTTGAGGGTGAAGGGGTCCTTGTTGCAGAGCACGCGGGCCGGCTCGCCGTGCTTGGCGATCACCTCCAGGATGAAGGCCTGCATGGCGGCGTCCAGCACCACTTCTGTCACGCCTGCCTCCTCCAGCCACAGCTTCTCCCAGCGAGACTTGGACCAGGCCTGGCACATGGCCAGCACACCGGCGATGATGCGGGTCTTCTCCTCCCCGCAGGAGCGCACCTCCAGGTGGGCGCACCTCGGGGTAAGCGTCCAGCATGACGCGCATCAGAGTGGTGCCACTGCGGGGCGTGCCTCCCACGAAGATGAGAGGCATGGCCTTGCCGTAGCGATACTCCACGTGGTCTGTGCCCACCATCACCAGGTCCTCCTGCTCCGGCCAGCGGCTCTGCGGGCCCTTCAGCACCACCGGGCACGCCAGCACCTGCTGCCCCAGCTGGAACGCCAGGACC
>NW_005361573.1:1889289-1892458 GCF_000412655.1 Myotis brandtii
TCCGCACCGAGCGCATGCTGGGCCTGGGGTGCGGGACCTGCTTCAGTGGTAGGTCCGCCAGAGGCCTGCTGGGCTCACATCTGGGGAGAGAGGGAGACCGTGGTCAGCGAGGCCTGGCACACAGGAAGCACTGAGCAGTTTCTACCATAATAACTGGTTATCCATTATTTCTAACATTTAATGAGCAACTACTATGTGCCAGGAATTGGGTTTGGAGCTCAGAGACAGAGCCTCAGTCCCAGGTCCACACACATCATAGACACACACCTGGGAGGGGGTGATGGGTTTTACTGAGCAGGTGAGGGCAGGCTTCCTGCAGGAGGAGGCAGCCCTCGGCGGAGTCTGCACAGCCAGGCAGGGAAGAGAGAAGAGTGTTCCTGGCAGAGGGAACAGCCAGTGCAAAGTCACAGGCAGGAGAGAACCCACGTGCCTGGGAGCTGCCAGCAGCGTGGGGAGCGGAGCAGGGTGTGGAGGGAAGGGAATGAGGAGACGGCATTCCTCTTTGAACATCAGGTCCAGCCAAAACCACCACAGGACCTGGCCTGCAGCTGGACCAATCCAGGCGCAGGGCCCGCTCGGCCTGGGGCCCTTCACTCCACGCGAGTGGAAAATGCACCCCCGGGCCCAGGGTCGAAGCTGATGAAAGGCCGAGGCATTTCCTGGCCACGCGGCTTTGGGAGAGTCACTTCCTCCATCTGAGCCGCAGTTTCCTTCCCTGCAAAGGGCTGGGGCCCCTGACCTCGAAGGTGCTGGGAGGTTCCAGAAGCGACTGACAAAGCAAAGCTGAGTCTCCTCCCGGGGCCACTGGGCTCTGAGCTGCAGAAAGCAGCTGGGGAACCCTCTCCAGAAACGTGCTGCTGACAATGCTGGGGTTCCTGGGTGCCCTGAATTCCGGGTCTGGCTACTTCCAGGGGGCGGAAGGGCGGCTGGGCCAGACATAAAGCCACTCAGCAGTCCGCCCATGATGATTACTTCGGTGTCAGTGCCCCTGGGGAACTGTCAGTCACGTGTTAGCTTGATTAGCATAACCACCCTTTCCTCCTGACACTTAGTGGGGAGGAGAGAATGGAGCTTTGAGGGAACAGATGGCAATTGGGGGGGGGGGGGGGGGGAGAAAAGGGGATGACCTCGGAAGGTTCTCTCCAGAAAGGAAAGGCTAGTGTGCAAGGGCCTGTGTGTGTACAGCCGTCCGCTTGTCCTGGGGGATACGTGCCAAGACCCCCAGTGGGTAACTGAAACCGCGGATATACTATGCTTTTCCTATAATACAAACCTGTGATAAAGTTTAAGCGACTTGTGCGCTTTGGGGCCATTAAGTAAAATAAGGACACACGCACCGTGACACCTGACAGTCGCTCTCTGATGACCGACATGGCTACCGCGGGCGGGAGCGTGCCCCGCGTGATGCTGGACAAACGGATGATTCACACCCCAAACCGATGATTGCATCACGCTACTCAGGACGGCCCACAGTTGAAAACTTATCAATTGTTTATTTCTGGAACTTTCCATGGAATATGTTCGGACCGGAGTTGACTGCACATCAATGAAATCACGAAAGGTAAAACCGCAAGTTGGGGGGGACTCCTGTCCTTTCCAGCTGGTCGGGGGTTAGAAGGGATCTGGATGCTAAAGGCCAGGGGCGACCCTGGGAGAGGGACAGCGAGAATAAGAGGAATGTTAGCCACTCCCCGCTTGGCTGAATACTGACCGTTCATGGGCAGCAGCACTTAGAGACAAGCCCGCGCTTCGTGTTTTTACGCTGACTGAGCAGGTGCTGCGTCAAAGCTTTTCCCACCGTCATCCAACAGGATCCCCTCCAGCCTCTGGGGTGGGAATGCCTCACCCCAGGCGCAGCGAGAGGCAACCTGCCCCAGGGCCGGGGCCAGAGGAGCAGGCGCTGAGCTGATCCTTGACCTTGGCCAGGCCCCAACAAGAGGCCACCTCTGCTACCAGAGAAACAGCTCAACGCAGGCAGGCAGACGGGAGCAGAGGGCAGCAAAGACCTGGAGGGGGGCTCTGGAAGCAAAAGCGGGGCAACTTGGCAGCCGGCCACCCACGAAGCCAGAAGCCAAGGCAGCTCCCCGGGCACCCAGCGCCACCCCAGGAGGGGCCGGTGGGCGCAGCCCAGGAACCGGGCCTGTCCCCCAGCCACCAGACCCATCAAGGGAGGTGCCCGGTGTCCTGGCAGTGAGGAGGGCAGCGAGGAGGATGGGGAAGGGCTCAGACTCGGAGCCCTACAGCTGGGGGTTAAAATCCTGCTTCTGCCACTTGCCAGGCGGTGACCGGACAAGGGACTTCATTCTGAACTCCCGTTTCCTCCTCCAAAAGTAAAAGAGATAATGACAGCCTTCCTCCGGGAGCTCTTATGAGGCAGGGACGGTGTGGGTGCCGGGAGCACCAGCCTGGGACAAAGGGACACGGCTATGGAGCTGGCCACCGCCCGGGGGCTTTGCCGAGCCCCCAGGAATGGAGGCTGGGGGTGTGGGGTGACTGCGCCTAGGGCTGCCCCGAGAGGAGCTGGGACTCGGGGGACGGGGAGCTGCGCCCACCTCCCTGGGCGCTCCCATCCCTGGACTGCAGCCTAGGGAGCGCTCGCCAAGGCTGCCTGCCCGCTGGCCCCTGGGCACAGGCGATGCTGCGTTAGGGGCAGGCGCCATGGAGAGGGGGTGGGCCCCTCAGAGGGGGATGGTGGGTTCCCCGAGGGCACCGACAGTCACTTGGGGGGAAAGCACTCTGGGGGACAAGCTGCAGGGCAGGGGAGACCATCTGGGCCCCGGATGTCACAGCTGGGTCTGAACTTGCCTGGACCTCCAGGGGTGAACTGGCTCACTTCTCAGGCAGAGAGGTGCGAGCCGGGAATCTGAGCTGAGGCACTGCTGCTCGGGGAGCCCTGGGTCTCTGCCAACCCATTTTACTGACAGGGCAGTGGAGGCCCACCAGCGGAAATCACTTCAAATCCCACGCTGTCTGAGCTTCACCTCCCCTCCTCCGCTCCCATTCCTGGAGGAGGGGGTGGTTAAGAAAGAAGCTCTGGAGTTGGATGACTCCCGGGCCACATGGATTGTCCCTGCTCTGAGCCTTGGTTTTCCCTTCTGTAAAATGGGCTGGTGGGAGGTTCCAATAAGAACAGCGAGTCCTCAGACATCTCAGCTATTGTTTCATCTGA
>NW_005361573.1:1892519-1892758 GCF_000412655.1 Myotis brandtii
TTCTCCCTACTCCGATTCCTCACTTCTATACAGTTTTTTTTGAAATACCAGCCTAATGAGTACATCTAAGCCCGGATGGTGAAAGGTTCCCTGGTGTAACCACAGCAACCAGCCCCCAGCCTCCACGCTACAGAACACACAGGCCTGGCCCTGCTGGGGCTCGGGTGGCCAATAACTGGAGGCCTGCCTCTTGGAACAAATACAAACAATTAGGGAGAAGGTGCTTGAGGCGTTCCAGG
>NW_005361573.1:1892821-1895683 GCF_000412655.1 Myotis brandtii
GGCTCGGCCCAGCTGCTCTCAGGAGCCCTTGAAATGCCTGGTGCTGGGGAGGAGGCCGGCCAGGCAGCTTAGCTTGCAGCCTGAAGGGCCCTTTCAAGGCTAAGGGACAGGCTGAGCCGCAGGCACCCAGGGCCACGTGTCCAAAGTGGAGCACCACCCACGCGTGGGCATTTGAATTTAAAGTAAAAGGAAAGAACGTTTCAAATGCAGCTCCTGTGTGCCAGCCACCGGGTGGCCAGGCGCAGGTCTAGAATGGGGCCAAGCTGGCCCTCCCACCCCTGGCCTGTTGCTCTATGGCCTAGGAGCTAAAAAGGGCTTTTAAATTGTTTTTAAGGGAAAGAAGAGAAGAGAAGGGGGAGCAGAGAAAGGGGGAGAGGAGGGAAGAGAAGCAGCAACAACAACTCTATGTGATGCACAAGACCTGGAGTATTTACTCTCTGGACATTTATAGAAAAGGTCTGCGGACCTGGGGGTAGGACATCCCCATCACTCGCACTAATTTCTGTTGGACAGCGCCGACTTGGAAGGCAAAGGAGAGGCCTGGGGGGGGGGCAATGAGCCCCCTTTTTCTTAGAGGGGAAACGCAAGCATTCATTATGCTCCACTGCATATTTAACACAGGGCCCAGGGCTTTCCATGCCCTCCCTCGTTTTAGCCTCACAACAGCCCTGGCGGGCGGGTGAGGGCCCGGCTCTCTAACGTACGGATGACGAAGGCCAGGTGTGTGCCAGGTGAGCAAGACTCTGCCAAAAAGCGAATGCCTAATCAACCAAACCGAGCAGCACATAGAGACCACAGGTAACAAAACAAAAAGACAAGAAGGAAATACAGTAGAGGTAAAATGCCACCAGGGGTAGGTGAGGATGTTTTTTCCTCATCACAGACTTGCACGGCGTTGTCATATTGTCTTTCTACATCATAATAAAATGACTGGTATTTTAAAAACTTATAGTGGGGACTCAAATCCCAGCTCCATGGGCTACTGACTGACCCCCTCTGAGCCTCAGTTTCCTCATCTGTAAAATGGGGGCGATAACAATGGGCATATGGCACTGGGCCCTTGAAATGTGGCCGCTGTGGAGGAGGAACTAGCCTCAGAGAAGCACTGGGGGATGTAAATAAGTCAGAGCGAGATTTACATGCCGGCTTTCATTTTCTAATTTCATCCTCGGTGGAAACTTGTGTTTCTTTTCCTCACCCGAGGAGAGAGAGGGGGGTGAGAGAAACATCAATCGGCTGCCTGCTGCTTGTGCCCCAGCTGGGGATGGAACCTGCAACGGGACATGCGCCCTCACTGGGAATGGAACCAGCCACCTCTTGGTGCCCAGGACGCCGCCCCACCCGCTGAGCCAGCGGCCAGAGCTGTGGAAACTTTGCAGATGGGGCTTTTCATTCCCATCTGAGAGGTGAGGAGACCGCAGCTCTGAGAACTGAGTGGTCAGAAGCCTCACCACTAGCAAGAGGAGAAGCCAGTTTCCATACCTGGCTCTGTCCCCAGGCGGATCTCCGTGGCACCGTCATGGGACTCATAACACGGGTGCAGCAGGAGGATGGGAGGGAGCTTTGCTCGATTTTCCCACTGACCCTGGAAGTGGGGGGCAGGGGGCTGTTCAATCTTCAAGATCCTTTTAGACCCACATTCATTCCACAAGTGTTTACTGAGCGACTACTATGTACCAGGACACATGGAGAGCAGCAGACAAAGGCTCCTGCCTCCTGGAGCTGACCTTCCAGTGGGAGCAAAACTGCAGCGTGTGAGACAGCAAGACGCCTGTGACAGATGTTCGGAAGGAAATGCTACCCCGGGGGGGCGGGGGTGTGTCAAGCCACAGGACGTCACAGAACAAGGTGACATTTACACTGATACCCACTGATTTGGCCTCAAACTCATTTGAACTTCTAAGTCAGCATAAATTCTCCAAGCTCAGCGGACAGAGGTTTCCACGATGGGGGAGGAGGGCTGGAGCACACGCCACCAGCGAAGGTGGCAGGTCCTACACTTACAGTGGCCTGGGAGGGGAGCCCAGTGCCATGTGCTCAGCTCAGCTATCAGTCCTGCAGGTCCTCCCCTCGGGAACCAGCTCCCACACATTCCATCGCCATGGTTACCATCGACCCCGCTGAGCCCCGCTGACCCCACCATCCCAAGCCCCCACCTGCGGGTGCAGAGTTGGGGAGACCAGGGATCTCCCTGGCAGGGCCCCTGGGAATGAGACCTCGGACCACTCTAGACGGAAGCCAGCTGAGAAAAGCCTGCCAGACTCCTCAGGCGAGAGGAAGAGGAAAACAGTAACTCCGAGGTCTGGACGCGCCCGGGCTGAAAAGTGCGAGGAGGCATCCAGAGGGAGGCAGACGAGACAGGCTGGCAGCTGCCTTCAGAACACGCTCGCACTAGCCCTGCTGGGCTGAGGCGCCGTGCTGAGGAATCCTCTATTTACATCGTTGCGTTTTGTCCTCACAGGCACCCCCAATCCCCCCATCTCACCCTCCGTATTAACCCTCCATTTACTGGGGCTCAGAGAGGTCCCAAGGCCACACGGCTAGGAAGCAGGGAGCCAGTAGGAAAATCCGTCTTCCTCCCCCTCTCTCCACATTGCCCACACTCCTAGATCCAGGACCTCTTTCCTGACTGGCTTTGCATTTTTTACCTAAAATGATTTAAAGCAGGACCACAATCCTGCTCCCCGACCCAGAGACTGGGTCTCCTGAGCTACCCTGGGCGGCTCCCCGAGCCTCAGTGCTCTCATCTGAGAAATGGGAGTAACACCTGGAGGGAAGAAGCGGGGAACTCCCGAACTCCCATCAGGCCTGGCACAGAGCCAACGAGCAAAACTGTCAGCACTGAACATTCTGATCCCTGAG
>NW_005361573.1:1895749-1904356 GCF_000412655.1 Myotis brandtii
TGACCCGAGGACAGTGACTCTGGTCTGTAGGAAGCCTGAGAGCAGGCCGAGGCAGCCCATGCAGGACTGCCCGAGGCTGCAGTCCAGGAAAGAGTCCTTACAAAACCAGGCTCCGGGCGCACCCGGACGAGCCCACGGAATGCAAATGCGGGGAGTTTCTGTGAGACCGCTGTAGTTCTGGTTCTGAGTCCTGTATCAGAAGGGCAAGAAGGACTGGTGGTCTGCCTTTGGTGGGTGAGAGAAAAATGTACAACTCGGGAAAACAAATCGTTGATTAAACACACACACACACACGCGCACACACACATGCATACACACACGCAGGCACACCGAGGCGTCTGCCGTCGAGGAAAGCGGCTTGTGTGCACCTGGCACTTTATTATATGTTCGGCCTCTAACCACCACCGGGGGTAGGCACTCTTATCGGAAATTTGACAGAGGGGGAAACTGAAGCTCAGAGATGGGAAGTGCGAGCCCAAGGCCGCACACGCAGCCGGGAACTGACTGAGCCTGAACTGGAACCTAGGACTTTCTGACGCCAGAACCCAAGCTCTCAACCAGCCCCCCACCCCTCCCTGCCCGATGCGCAGATGGGGAAGCTGAGGTCATGCCGCTGCTCCGGGCAGTGGCCAGCTCCAGCTCCGGCCCCATCTCCCAGCCTCGCCCCTAGCACCTGGTCAGCCCTGGCTCTAGGCTTCCTGCTTGGGAACATATGGGACCCCTCCTGCCTGCTTAACAATGCAAACAGGAAGGGCCCAGAGTGACCTTTGAGCCAGGGCTTCCTGCACCCGACACACACACACACACACACACCACCCTGTCTCCATTCTTCGGCCGAGAAGCTGCCAGAGATGGGGGAAGAGCACTGGGGGAGGAGTCCGCACGCCTGGCGCTGAGGCCTGGCTCTGCGATGACTAGCAATGACGCCCTGGGGGGAGGGGGGAGAGAAGGTGCTCACCGCATTTCTCTGCCTCGCTTTCCCCACCTGTGACATGGGGATGCTCACCGCAGTAGCGAGGATTCCAACAGTGAACTGATACACAGCACTCAGACCAGAGCTTCACTATAACTATGCTATTTCTTCCCTAAGGTTTTCTTAAACTTACAAGTGCATCAGAACCTTCTGGAATTATTGAAAGACCCAGCCCCAAGGATTCTGATTGAGAAGTTATGGAATGGGGCCCAGGGATCTGCATCACCAAGTATGGTCTCCTCCCCCCCGCCCCCTCCCCCCCATGCAATACTGCATAGGGCCCTGCATTCAGCATTCAAGGGCTACTGGCCAAGCCAAGGGAATGCAATGCTCAGAGAGTGTGGGGTAAGAGCTGGACAGGCCAGGTGCAATCTGTTGTGATCTTGTGCTGACGACTTCCCCTCTCTCTGGGCCTCTCTGGCCTGCTCTGCAGAATAGGGCTGCAAACAGCACCCGCCTGGCTGGCTCCTGAGGCTGGCACAGGGCGTGAGCTCAGTGGCATTAGCGACGATTGTGTACTCTTATTTCTTAGGAGACACGGGCTGCCGGTGAGGGGTGTCGCACAGTCACCGGAGAGGCAGACGATCCACACGGAGGGGTGGATGCCCGGAGGGAGGACATGCAGGGGGCTGTGGGAGCACCTGCATGGGCAGGTTAGGGTGGCCCAGTGCCACCCCCACTGGACGGACAGACAGATACCACGCCAGAACTGCGCCCAGCAACTGCTGACCTCCCCAAACACCCATGAGGGAGAGAGCGCCCCTCCGACCAGACGGGGAGGTGGCTGCCACGGCGGTGCTGGGTGACATCAGACACACGTCCCACCAGCTCGTGGACTCTGTGCCGTGGAGCCCTTGGGCCACCTGGTGAAACCTATGGGTCCCTTCCCAGAAGGGTTCAGAGGGTCCCAGAGGATTAGAAGGACACCAATTAGAGAAAAATCTAGCTAAGAACACGGGTTAAAAAATGCTGTGATATAGTAACCATCTGGCCCTTTATTAGAGCGATAAATTAGAGGATGAGGATGCAATTCGCATGGATCTGTAGCAACTGAAACATGATCTCAAGATCCATGCGGTTTCTCCTGGTGATCTGGCCCCACTGCAGCGATCTGTCACCTACACCGCCGCCGGGAGGAAGTTTTAATTGAGTCAATAAAGATGTCATTTCTCCCCATCCCAATTCCTGGGCCCGGGGGGGGCGGGGCACAGACCCAGGGAGCTGCACTCGGGAGGGGCCTGGCTCCCGTTCCCGCCCATTCCTGCCTATTTCCTCTCTCCACCATCAAGCACAGGCAGCAGGCGTTACAAGGAAGAGCTTGACGGCATATCCCGAGAGTGATTTCACACGCCAGCACGTGACCTTGGGTATCAAGTCAGAAGTGAGTGGGAGGGCGCCAGGGGCTGCCGTGGGGCGACTCTGGGCCCAGACGCTGCACACAGGGCCTCGGGGGGAAGCAGAGCAAGTCTCAGCATCAGCATCGCAGTCACCAGCGGTGGGCGAGAGAAGGCTCAGGTAGGTGGACAGGACCCGGGGGTGCGGCCAGCCGGCCTGGGTGCGCGCCTGCCTCTGCTCCAGACCCCTAACAGAGTCCTCTCTCTCTCTCTCTGGGCTTCAGTTGTCTCATATATCAAATGGGCCAGTAATTCTTACTAGCAAGGCTGCTGGGAGGATTGAGGTGGAGGCTTCGCCGTGAGAAACAGCAGCGGCTGTGGCTGATGCATGGCAGGGATTTGAGAAACAGGTGCTGGTTAGAAGTCAGCAATGGGGGCAGGAGGGCAGGGAAAGGAGGTCGACAAGGAGCCGACTGTGCCTGGCCTTGAACGCCAAGTACGGAGCCTGGGGTTGCCTGGGGCTTCGGGAAATTGTGAGTGCTGGTCAGGCTGTGCACGGCTCTGAATGTCTCAGGACCTTAGGGTCTTCTCTCCTTGGCTAGCACCAATCTCACTTGCCCGCCTCAAAGACACAGGGCGCCATGAGAGCATGAGAGGGGAGGCACATGGCCAGGTGGCTCAATGGTTAAGGCACGGGAGGAGGACCCGGGAGGGGCTACGGACACGTCCACGGCTGCCTTTGCCAACAAGGACTGGCCATGAGACCTGGGGCCAGTTAACGTCAACAGCCTCAGTTTTCTCATCTGTAAAATGGGGCTGCACTGCCTCCCTCAGAGGGTTGCTGGGGTAGCTGTTAAGTGCTCCGGGCAGGACCCAGCAGGAGAAGGACCTCAGTAAATGCCAGCTGTTAATTTAGCATCATCTCTAATTAGACATTCTAATTAAATACTCATGGCACAACATTAACAGACCTGGATCCGTCTGTAAAAAAGGATTCATGAACCTGAGGGATACCTGGGCTGAGATGATTAAATATTCATGGCACAACATTAACAGACCAGGATTCATGAACCTGAGGGATACCTGGGCTGAGATGTTAGGTGATAAATAGGCTATCTGATCCCATTCTGGTAAATATTGATGTTGGAAAAAATACTCCAGGAAAGGTACACCCTCAAAGGCTAAGTGGAGCTTCATGTCTTTCTCCCCCGACTCCCTGAGCTACAGTAGCTATACATCAGCGGTAAGATGCAAAATAAAGGAGTGGAGAAATGCAATCGGACCATTTCTAGGTTTGTTACATAATTTCAGGACCTTGAGGAATAGAGCCAGCCTCGGAACAAGCCTGGCAGCCTTGGAGAAAGCCTGGGGCAAGCCCCGAGGAGAGTCCGGCCAAGGGCACCCGGCAAGGTCACGGAGCAGCAGCGCGGCCTGGCTCCCCTCTGCAGGCATCAGGCTGGTTCCTCCTCCCAACAAGATGCGGGAGACGGGCCTCCTGCTACAAGTCTGGCTCTGGAGTCAGGATTCGGATCCTGGCTGGGCCATGGCTCGGTGGCCGTGGGCAAGACACTTAACTCCCCTCATTTGTAAAACCAGAGCCCGATTGTGCAGCAGTTGCAGATGGCCTTTGTAAAAATTAAGTTTAAGGTAATGCATGGGGAGCACTCATTACTGTGCCTGGCAAACAGCAGGCGCTCTAGTTATTACTAGTATTACTATTATTAGTATCTGAAATCTAGCTCCGTCATGAAGAATCTTTTGTAGGCCATGGAATGCTAATCCAGGGGGCACAGAAAGGAAATGTAGTCATGGGTACTAGGGAGCCATGGCACGTGTTTGAGCTGAAGCAGTATGGTCTAATTCTGAAGCTGTACAGGGCTGGCAGCCAGTGCTCATCCACAGGGACAGACTGTGCCAATGTCCTCCATCATATCTCCACATCCTTGGCGGTCCTCCCATTGCACTGCAGCTGGGCAAAAACACAGCACAACTCCCACAGGCTATCCTCCTGCCACTTCCGGCCTTGCCTGTGTCCTCGGTGCCAGCTGGGCTGGTGAACTTCAAGCATCAAGAAGCTGTGGGATTTGAAACACACCATGGGCATGATGGCCTCGAAGCACAGGTGTGATGACCAGGAGGCCCAGATGCCTGGTGGGGCCACATGGCAGCAGAGGAGGTGTGGCCCCTCCTTCAGAGCCGGGAACACTGGTTTCCTCCTACCTTGCTGTGTGACCTTGGGAAAGTCCCTACCCCTCTCTGAGCTCCAGCTGGCCCAATGCAAAGAGGTTCTTAACTGCTCCCACAGGCTTAGGGGCTGCCACAGGGGTGCAGCACAAGCAAACAGCAATGCTGTCCTCTGGCTGTGCCCGCTGTGTGCCAGGCACTATGCCAACACATCAGGTGTGTGTTTTCCTTAAATCCTCACAGCTTAGAAGTAAGTGGGTCCTTCTACCATTCCTTTGCTTTTTGTAAATCCTCACCCAAGGATATGGTTTTTTAGAGAGAGAAGAGGGGGAGAGAGAAAGGGAATCGAACACACAACCTCTGGTATACGGGACGACGCTTCAACCAACTGAGCCACCCGGCCAGGGCACCATTCCTATTTTTAAAATTGACTTAATTATTCAAGTCACAGGAACAATCTTTGTATTTTTAAAAAAAAGAGAAGGCTGACGCCTGTCTGGAGGAAAGTCTCCAATCCCATCCCCGGCCTTCAGTTCTAAGAGGTACCCACTGTTGGTCAGTTTGGGGAGGAGCACCCTCACCTGCCTTCTGAGGTAACAGCCGAATACCCACCTGGATGAAAATCACATGGGGCTTCTCTCCCAGCCTCCCAAACACCCAGCTCCCTCCTCCCCTCCACATGCCAGCACATCACACCAGGGGTTCTCAATCGGAGCAGACTGGCCCCTTTGGGGACAACTGGCATTGTCTGGACACGGTTTGGGGGTCATCTAATAGGCGGAGGCCAGGGATACTGCTCAACATCCTGCAATGCCCGGGTCAGGGCCCACCACAAAGGGTCATTTGGCCCCAAATGCCAGTCATGCCACGGCTGAGGCCCCAGATCCCGAGTGTCCTTCTGAAACTGGCACGGCTCCCTCCCACGAGGCCGTGAGACCTTTCCATACCAGTGTGTTTGCTCCGACAGTCTGTAAGCATTGCCTGAGCACCGTGTGCCCGGTCCTGTCCCAGCACGGGCCACGTCGGTGAACGGCACACACAGAGGCCAGCACTCACGGGGCTCCATCCCCATGGAACACAAGACCTCGATTCCCAAGCCCCGATGGGTCATCCCGCTGAGCAGGGATGGCCCCCCGTGCACTTGGCCAAGACCTTCCTCACGCATTTAGGCTGCTGTCGTGTTTGATGCGTGCACCCGTCACAAAGGAACACTGTAAGGGCACCTGGGACTCCGTAACCGCGTCAGGAGCTGGAAGCTGGCTCGTCCCACCCCAGGGGACAGACCAAGACTCTGCGAGAAGCTCAGCCTCGGGGGGGCACCTGAAAGGGGTCAGGGGCTCGGGGCCACGCAGCCTGTCCGTGGCAGCAGGCACTGCCCCAGCGCCTCCGAAGGCCCGCCCACCAGCACTGCCAGTCCCCTTGGCAGCACCTTGGCACTGCCCGGCGCTTCGTTTACCCAGAGCAGACAATTCTTCCCATTTTCCAGATGCGGAGACGGAGGCCGAACAAGACCAGACCACCAGAGTCCACGACCTCTAAGGCCCCTCTCAGCTCTGGCTTCTTGGATCCGGCCACCTCCCGGGGTTGCGCCGGGCCAGCTTCCTACCCAACCACTCCGCTGGCAGAAAGCCGCACGGAGTAGGAGGGTGGAAAGGGTACAGGCTCACCGCGTAAAGGAAGGACAGTCCCCGAGGGAGGGACGGGCTCAGTGGGCTGGTCACCTGTGCCTTTCATGTCCAGTCATCCAGGACGGAGGGCCAGGCGGGGCCACGGGGCAAGCCTACCCTTGTCAAGCGCCACCAGAAAGGCCAGGACTCCTGCTCGGGAGGGGGAGGCTGGGGTGTGGGGGAGGATGGGGGCCGTGCAGCGGAGGGAAAGGGCTCCGAAGCCAAGGGCTGGCTGGGGCTCCAGCTTTGCTCTCACCGGCTACACCCTCAGCCTCAGTCTTCTCCCCCTGAAAAATGGGCTCATACTACTCGCTGCAGGGAGCTGCTGGGGGACTTATGTGCACGAGTCGACAAACAGGAGCCACCATCGGAGCCCTGCCTTGGGCGGGCACTGGGCTGCTCTCCTGAGCTTACTAGGGTGTCTGCACCTTCTCGAGTAAGACAGATTTCAATAAAAACAGTCTCAGAGACTCACACCTTGTCAAACACTGAGGAATGATGTTGCTGGCTGGGTGTCCTCTGTCCTCCCACCCACACGCCTTCCCCGTCTGCTTACAGAGAGAAGCACAGGGACTCCATTCATTCATTCATTCAATCCACACTCACTGGCAGGAGCTCTCCCAGGGCCAGGCCTGGTGCCAGGCGCCAGGAACATAAAGGTGATCTGAGCCACGGCCTCTGATCATGCCACCCACACCCCGGTTCTTGGCACACAGACCCCCAAACCCACATACAGTAAATGTGCCGCCAGGCTGCGGCGGCTTTTGCTCAGAGGCCAAGGAGGTGATGTCTGTTTGTCTTCCTCTCTCTCTCCCGACCACCCGTTGGCCAGTGACAATTGCCAGGCTTTTTCCTTATGCTGGGCCAGGCCGTTCTGGCACAGACAGCGGGAGTTCCGTCCTTTGCCCTCTCCCCTCCCTCCCACCTGGCTTTCCTCTTTTCCCGAAGGCTGATGACTCCTGGATTGTCACCTCCAGCCCAAACCTCTTTCCTCAAAAACAGACTCAGGCGTCAACTGTCTCCCTGGCACCTCTGCTTGGGCACTGAGCTGGCTCCTCAAACTGCACGCATCCAGAGCTGATCTCCTGGTCTCTCCCCACCTGCCCCCGGACATTCCACCTGCAGCTGGTGGCAGCTCGGTCTGCTTAGGCCAAGAGCCTCAGAGGCAGCTGAAAGCCTGAGTCCTCGCTCTTTCAATCCCACCCCAATCCAACCAGCAGCAAACCCTGTCAACGGCACATTTATGTTTTATTTTTTTTGTTAATCCTCACCTGAGGATATTGAGTGGAAGGGAGAGAAGGAGGGAGGGGGGAGGGAGGGAGGGGAGACAGGAAGAGGGAGAGAAGGAAAGGGAGGGGGAGAGGGAGAGGAACATTGATGTGAAGGAGACACACAGATTGGCTGCCTCCTGTATGCAACCAGACCAGGGCCAGGGATCAAACCCACAACCCAGGTAGGTGCCCTTGACCAGGAATGGAACCCTCAGTCCTTTGGTGCAAGGGCTGACACTCTAACCACTGTGACACTAAAGGCACAGGTGACCAAAGGAAAAATAGACAAACTGGGTATCATGGAAATGAAAACATTTTGTACATTGAAAGATACTCTCCACAGAGTAAAAAGGCGACCCACAGAACGGGAGACAATATTTGCAAATCATATATCTGATGAGGGATGACTACCCAGACTATACAGAGACACCCTAAGACCCCACAGAAGCAGCCTGACTAAAAAATGGGCAAAGGACTTGACTGGACATTTCTCTAAAGACATTTCATGTGTGAATGGCCAATACGCACATGAAAAGATGCTCAACCTCTAATCATCAGGGAGATGAAAATCCAAACCATGATGAGAAACGAAGTCACACACATGAGGAAGGCGACTATCGCCCAGCCGGTGTGGCTCAGCAGTGGAGCACTGACCCAGGAACCAAGAGGTTCCTGGTTCGATTCCCGGTCAGGGCACAGGCCTGGGTTTCGGGCTCGATCCCCAGTAATGGGTGTGCAGGAGGCAGCCGACAGATGATTCTCTCATCATTGATGTTTCTCTCTCTCCCTTCCTCTCTGAAATCAATAAAAAAATTTTTTTTTCTTTTTTTTTAAAGAAAGGCAGGCTACGAGCATAAAACAGAAAACGAGTGCTGGAGGGGATGTGGAGAAACCGGAAGCCCTGTGCACTGCTGGAGGGAACGTGAAACGGTACAGCTGGGAGGCTTCTCCCACTCACCACCAGCCGATACAGACACGTCGACCTCTGCACCCTCACCACTCAGGTGGTCTTCTCCCAGGCCCCACAGGATTTTAAAAATAAACAACTGTTTTGACAAATTGATTTCCAAAGGCTTAGGATTCGGGCTGCAGCCAGCTAACCACTCTCGCTTCCATCCCAAGGTTGTGAATTGGAGTTTCCCACGAGGGAGCGACTGGAGAACATACTCACACAGAGG
>NW_005361573.1:1904376-1914057 GCF_000412655.1 Myotis brandtii
CTGCGATCCTTTTTGCTGAGAAAGTTCATGGCTGACTTCCCCCTGCCCCTGCCCCCATTGTAGTTGATGGGTTTTTAAATTGCATTAGGTCCACTTGGTTGTGGAGGTTGTGAAATGGCTGGTGGCCAAAAGGTGGGAAAGCTTGACCAGGAACAAAGCAAGCAAGCAACAAGCACTTGCCGGATGTAACGTCCCCATGTGATGTTCCCAGATAAGCTGGTGGGAACCTTCTGTTGTCGTTCATCCAAGAAGCAATAGGCTTACACCCTGGTGGGCTTTGGGGCATGTGTGGTGGGTGGGGGTGAAAAAAAATTAAAAATATATATATATATATATTTTTTTTTTGAGAGACAGAGGAAGGGATAGGGGGAGAGAAAGAGAGAGAGAGAGAGATCGATGAGCGAGAAACATGGATTGGCCGCCTCCTGCACACCCCACTGGGGATCAAACCTGCAACTTGGCATGTACCTGACCAGGAATCGAAACGGTACAGCTGGGACATGGGATGATGCTCAACCAGCTGAGCCACCCCGGGCAGGGCTGGTGGGGGTTTTAAGAGCACAATTTGCAGGCCCGGTTCTGAGGCAGCACATACACAGCAGGGAATCCAGTTTCCCAGGGCAGACCTGCCCCTCTGCCTCCCTCTTGGAAAAACACAGCCCAGGACTGGGAGACCCTCTTCCCTCTCCCCTGCTCCTGGGACGGACAGAAGAGGAAGAATTTCAAAGGCTTTAAGAGCTGCCCAGAACAAAAGCAATGAAAACAAAAGCAAACAACAACACCAAAGGGACAAACCCATGAGGAAGAAGGGATGTTTCCTACGGTTCTGACTGGGAGAGAGTGAATGGCCTTTTCCTAAAGAAAGATGGTGGGGACTCCGAAGGGGCCTGGGGCCTTGTCGGAGAGTATTTCCATCCGCAGACCTGCCTGGACACGGCCAGGAGCAAGGTCAGGGAGCAAAATGCGGTGAGAGTCCCTGCACTTCTTCGAGCCTCAGCTTCCTCATCTGTGAACCGGGTGGACAGCACTGTCCTTGTTGCCATGAATGACTGAGCACCTCCCTGCACCAGGCACCAGGTCCTCTGACCTCCAGTCCTCACAGCAACTCCAGAGATGGTCACTGTGATGATGCCCATTTTACAGGTGAGGAAACGGAGGCCCAGAGAGAGCAAGTGACTGGCCCAGGGTCTCACGGCGTGTGTGCAGCCTGCTGGCATGCCCACTCAAGGGTGTCTGACTCAAAGGCCCCATTTCTCCCCCACATCAGGGCTCCTCCTGCTTCCTGGCAGATTTCAGTGACACGGCACCTATTCGCTCAGAAGCCGGCAATACAGAGGTATTTCAGGTATTTGAGATATGAAAGGCTGGAGGCAGAGGCAAGTCCCTGGAGTCCTGGTTACCGCCTCTGTCCAGGCTCTCCCTGTGCCTGGTCCTCGGTGGAGCAGGTCCCAGAGAGCAGAGCTGGGGAAGGTGACAGTGAGTACCCTCTCCTTTCCATGAAGGAGCATGTACCTGAGTGTCCTCACCCCCTAGAATGTGAGGGGTCTGGCTGTGACCATCACGTCCTGGCCCAACTCCAGCCCCACCAGGAACTTGCCACCCACCAGCTGGCCCCACCAGGAGGGAGCCAGGGGGAGCCATTACTTCCCTCCCACTCCTGTGGGGCTTGATGCCACACTGGTTCATCTGGACCTTTCCAATGAGATGTGCTGTGAACCTCCCCAACCCGCACAGCCAGGACCACCCAGGGACTCCAGCAGGACATGCTCCCTGACCTCTGGGTTCAAGGTAAACCTCGAGCCCTCCTCACTGGCCCATCCATCTCATCTCCCATCACCTATAGTAGTCCTCGGCCCCCTAGATGGAGGGCTGGGTTCGAATCCCATTCTTCCACTTCCTCACATAAGTGGCCCAATTTTTCCGGCCCCCATTATTCTCATCTGAAAACAGGAATATTAAAAGCACCCCCCTGGAGAGTGAGATGGTTTATACCTAGGAGGCCCACAGCAGAGTAGAACAAGATAAACCTGACTGGATTGCATTGTTCACCCATTCCACAGATGTGGAAACTGAGGCTCAGAGTAGTTCAAGGACTGCCCCCCCCCCATACACTAGGACATCAGTAATCACTGGCCATGATTATCATGACTTGGACATCAAATAAATGCCTTCCTGTCCCTGTACTGTTACTGACAGTGTTCATTCTTCCTAAACACCTCCCTTCCCTTTTCGCCTACTCACTCCAATGATGACGGTCATATTAGTAAGAGTAGGAACAATCGTAGCTACCAACTGCTGAGGGCCTCTAATTTGCAAGACTGCATGGAGCGCTGCATGTGGCCCATCTCCTTCTAGTGCAGCGGTTCTCAACCTGTGGGTCGCGACCCCTTTGGCGGTCGAACGACCCTTTCACAGGGGTCGCCTAAGACCATCCTGCATATCAGATATTTACATGACGATTCATCACAGTAGCAACATGACAGTTATGAAGCAGCAACGAAAATAATTTTATGGTTGGGTCACAACATGAGGAACTGTATTTAAAGGGCCAGAAGGTTGAGAACCACTGAATCTAGTGGGTCTTGCGGAACAATGACACTATCGTTTATGTACCTTCCTGTGATGGCTAATTGTATGGGGTGACTGGACTGGGCTAAGGGAAGCCCAGAGAGCTGGTCAAACACGATTCCTGGGAGTGCTTGTGAGGGTGCTTCTAGAAGGGACTGAGTAAAGATCACCCTTGGCAGTGTGGGTGGGCACCATCCAATTGCTGGAGACCCTGAACAGCAAAAGGGTGGTGGGAGGGCGCCCCAGAGGCAGGGTAATCAACTCCCCACCCCAAGTGATGAGCCCTGCTGCGTGCCCCAAACCAAGTCAAACCCAGTGTAGCATCCAGCCCTCTAGCTACCAGCTCAGACTTCCTCTTCCTCCCCCACAGCCCGGGGGGCCAGGGGCGGGGCATGGGCGGGGCGAGGGGCCAGTGGGCGGTTGGGGTGGGATTCAGAAGCTCCAGATCTGCTGTGAGCCTCCACATCACAGGGAAGTGGCTGCACCTCCTCTCCCACGCCAGCAGGCTCTGCAAGGGCTCCGAGGGCTCCCAGGGCTCCGAGGCAGGATGTCACTCGCAGCCAAAGGAAGTGGGACACGGCTTTTCATTAGAAACAAGCCGAGAGCTGTGCTTGCGGGCCTGTGCAAGGGGAGGAGAAGGGAAGGGGAGGGGGGGCGAGTAGTGCAGGAGGTGGGCGAGGAAGAGGATGCACAGAGATGGAGAGGGCCTGCCAGCCATGGACAGGGGTGGGGGAGACAGAAACAGTGAGAGGCCAGGGTAGGTGACGAGACATAAACAGGGAGACAGGGATGGGAAGGAGACAAAGACAAAAATAGAGACCAGGACGGACCCAGGGAGCAGGAGCAGCCGGGAGCAGGACCTCAGCTCCAAGCAGCACCCACGCCTCACCCACCGCGGCTGACAGTCATCCCCAGGCCCTCAGTCAAGGCTCCGGCAGCTTCAGGGGAGGAGCGGAACATTAAGTACAAGGTCACTGCCGGACGGACCCCCTTCATGCCTCCCTCGTCCTGTCACTGGGCTCCCCAAAGTCCCACCTGCTGATGGCGGCCACATCCAGAACCCTCGTAACTCGCACTTAATATCTGTGTGAAATGGATTCAGTATTTTCAAAGAAGAGGTGCTGTCCCCAACTTCCCAGCTCAGCCCCTCCGGTCAGAGATGTGGGTCACTCTTCTGCTCCTCTGATGCCGCCACCAGGAGGGACACTCCAGGAAAATGGAGACCTGGTGGCCTCTAAAATCCCGTACCCCACGGGTCCCTATTCATCATGGAGGCACCGAGGGCCTGGTATGAACCAGGCCCGGTGCCAGGCGCCGGGGACACACAGTGACTGCAGATGCCAGTGGAGGTGGCACTCAGTGGGCGTCTGTGCGGTGATGGATCGACGGGTGACTCCAGGGGGTGGGTAGCCTCTGGGGTTGGGTGGACCTGGGTTTAAATCCTGTGCTGTCCCACCAGGCCCGTGTGACCTCCAGAAAGTGTCTCTGAGCCTCAGTTTCCGGGAAAGGGGGTGGCCTCCCTGGTACCCTGTGAGGTGAGGCCGGCTCCCAGCAGCTGAGCGGACGTGCTGGGATGCAGGCGCACTGGCCAGTACTCACATAGAGGGACTGAGGCTGCCCCAGCTATCGCACTATCTCACTATCTCACTATCTCACTGCAGGTTAGTTGGAGCCTGAAGCCATTAAGGAGGGACCCTGGGGCCAGAGACAGGGACTCCTCATCGGGAAGTGTGGAACGAGGACAGCTTCTGGTGTGTTAAAAGCCTGGAGGGTTTTGAGTGGCAGAAAAGGCAGCAGGAGGCCTGAGAGCCCTGATGTCCTAGAAACAGAGCTGGTTGCAAAAACGCTGTTGGAAAAGCAATGGAAGTACTTGTTCAGGTGACACCCGGCAGGTCTGTGGTGCCTTCAGAGCCCTGAAGACTGCGCTGGGCCAGAGGGCCCTGAGGGTCGGGCAGGGCACCCATGGGACGAGGGGGCAAGCGGGGACTGTGGGGACCAGGAGAGCCCAGGCCATCTGAGCGGCAGCCTCAGGCCACTCCAGTTTGGCCCAAGCTCCGGAGTTTCCAAGAGAAGTGAGAAATTGGAATTACTCTCCACAAATATTTGACTGTTGGCTCGATTGAAGATAAAACACCCTGGGTGCCAAATAAAAGCCACCCTACCCTGTGGGTTGAAGCCATCGACAGGCAGCCTCTGTTACAGCCCAACACACCCCTTTCACAGTGGGGGAAACCGAGTCTCAAAGAGGGGAAGCTGCTTGCCCAATGCAGCCCAGTGATTTGGAAGGAGGTGGGACTCAGGTGCCTGCAAGCTCTTACCCACGCCCGACTGCTCATGAGTGTGGGAAGCGGGAGGGAGGAATCTACACTCACAAGCCAAGAGTCTGTCTGTTCTGTCCGCCCAGGGAAGAGTGAGGACAAAGGGACCGGGATGAGCATTTATTATTAACATACAATAATTTTGTAACATAATATGTGATAATAATTATGTAATAAATAGAGGCCCGATGCACGAAATTCGTGCAAGAGTAGGCCTTCCTTCCCCTGGCTGCCGGCTCCAGCTTCCATTTGGCACCCAGACCCAGGCTTCCCTTGCAGCCCCGGCTTCGTCTGGCTTCGTCTGGAAGGTCGTCCGGAAGGACGTCTGGTATAATTAGCGTATTACCCTTTTATTATTATAGATAACTGACATTTCCGAGTGCTTTCTATGCGCGGGGCAGTAAGATAGGGTATGGATAGGGGGTAAGATGGTAATTAAGAACTAGACTCTGGATTTCAGTCCTATCTCTCCCACTTCCTAGCTGGGTGACTTTGTGCAAATTACTTCACCTCTCTGAGCCTCAGCCTGTTCATCTCACAGGGCTGCTGGGAGAACTAAATGAGTTAAAGAACATAAAATGCATTTTTAATTACTGCCTTTGACAGCTGGCTCCCAAAGGGACGGGCACGCTCAGGAGTCCACGCAGCCTGTCTGAACCGTGGCCCCACATTTTGCCTGGTGGCAGCGTGGGTGCTTAGCCGCCTCCCCTCCTGTCCAACAAGCCAGGAGCTGGGTCCTATTTGCGCCTTTGCTGCAGATAAGAGAACTGACGTAGGGAAGGTAGCCAATGGCCCCAGGCACCCAAACTCTAAGCAGAGCAGCAGGAGTCTAAAGCAGACCCACGCCTTGGAGCGGAGCATGCTACCACCAAGCTGCCTTCTGGCCACAGAAGTCTGGGTCAAAAGTATGGCTGATTCAAGAACTCACTTGGCAGGGGCTGGATCCCCTCCCTTGCTGCCTGCCATCTGAGCACACAGGATAACATGAAGCTCCTCCCCAGGCGACAGCCCCAGCTGCTCCCCTAAGGTCCTGCCCTGCAATTTGTGGGGCTTGGCCCAGCTCTAGGCCACAGCCCAGGGTGGAGGATACCCGAGAAGGGGCATGTCAGGAGGCGGGCATCCCAGAACCTTCTCTGGAATGGTCTGAGACAGGGCGGATGTGTTCACAGAGAGCAAGGGGCCTTGCAGGCGGCAGGAAAAAACGGGGGAAAGGGGAGCGGGGGGACCGGGAGTGGGGGCTACCCAGACAAGCTTCCACGATGCCACATGGCCAATCCCAGCCACCAGGCCACACTCGGGCTTTCAGATCACCAATACCAACCACATGTGACCTGCCACTCATCCTACAAATAGATCCATAAAGTCACAGAGACAACGCCCTATGACAGCCTTACTGACCGCAAGGTGCTGCTGCCTTCGTCCTGGCTGAGTGCACGCCCATTTCCCAGCAGGGCACACTGAGGTCCAGAGAGGGGCAGCCCCCTGCCTCACCTCCCAACCCTGTTTCCATTCTCAGGCTGCCTTCTTCGTGCACAGCAGGATTTAAAAAGTGCAAGGACGGGAAAGTTCGCACAAATGAATAAAAGCAGATGAGGCTGGAGAGAGCCGCCAGAAGGCCTGGTCTCGGGTGTCTCACTAAGGCCACTCACGTGGCCACCAGGGGAGTTTCCCCTGCACAGTGAGCATGGGGGGCCAGGGTGGGGCACGGGCAGGACCAGCTTCCCTTTTGAGGCCAAGGGACAGGCCTTGCAGTCTAGGAAACCCAAGGGTCTCCCTGGCCTCTATGGACCCTCAGCTGTCAAGGGGGCCCCTCCCGCGCTGGCCTAGAGTATGAGGGTCCAAGCAGTTTACACCTTTCCTTCATCCCGCCCACAGGTTCCCAGCAAGCTCTACCAGGTCCCGTGCAGGGCGGGTGCTGCGAGCCCCTGGCTCCTCACTGCATCCTCTTGTCCCCTTGTCCCGTGCAGGGCCCGGTCGAATACCCTCAGCACGTATGTCACAGGAGGAGCAAAGCGCGCACACACCTTGGGCCAAGGCTTGACCTGCTTCCCTAAGTGATGGTCCCAGAGATGCTGCTGTTGGCCTGCAGGCCACTCCTTAGTCTGCTAATGAGACGCTTAATTTCATGCATATTAGGAAATAATTCCTACCTAGCACATCAAAGCTAGTTATTTCAAAGATCAGAACTGCTCAGGAGAAGACTTCAATTTATACACGATGATCAGAACCCTCGTGCGCGCCGGTGGGAATGGAAGATGGCGCAGCTGCTCTGGAAAAGAGTCTGGCAGTTCCCGCAAAGGTCAAACAGAGAATTACCACGTGACCCAGCAACTCCACTCCCACGGATATCCCTGGAGAACTGAAAACATATGTCCTTACAAAGGCTTACACATGAACGTTCGTAGCAGCATTATTCGTAATAGCCAAAAAGCGGAATTAACCCAACTAACTGTCCATCAACTGATACATGATACGTAAAGTGTGGTACAGCCATACAATGGAGTATCATTCAGCTATAAAAAGTAATGAAATACTAAAAGAAAGGGAAGGACTGATTGTACATGGATGAACCAGCTACAAAAGGCTATGCAATGCACGATTCCACTTACATGGAATGTCCAGCACAGGCAAATACATAGAGACAGGAAGTAGATGTGTGGTTGCCAGGGGCTGGGGAAGGAGGGATTGAGGAGTGACTGCTGAGGGCTCCATGGTTTCCTTTTGAGTGGTGAAACTGTTCTAGATTTAGATGCAAATGTTCTAGAATTAGAGGGAATGTTCTAGAATTAGATGAAACATTCTAGAATCAGATGATTTGTTCTAGGGTTAGATGGTTGCACAACTCTGAATATCCCAAAAGCCACTGGATTGAATAGTTCAAACGGGGGGAATTGTATGGTCTATGAATTAAGTCTCAATAGAGCTGCTATAAAACAAATTACATGAGGTTTAAAAAAAGACAAAGTGATGGAAACATATCTATTAAGTAAATAATAGCTCCCTGGGGTCGTGATGGGGTAAAATGGTTAATATAGGAAGCCAACATTACAGTCGTGGAAACTGAGGCTGCGTGAGGAAGAATGACCCGCCCAGGCCACATCACTACTGAACCACAGTGCGCCATTCCTAAGTCTGGCCAAATCCAGAAGCTTGGCCCAAGCACCAGGCGACCCGGCTGGAACGGGAGGCCATGAGATGGGGTGCGCAAGAGGTGTCCACAGCCCAGGGTGGGGGACAGACCTGCCAGGAGGTTGGGGAGGTAAAGGCCCAGCTACCTCTGTGGGGTTCAAAACAGGAAGCACCCCCCAAAGCCAGGGGAGTGCCAGAGAACGCTCCCACCAGGGGATGCTACCCGAAAAAGCGGCCAGCCTCGTAAGACCTGAAGTCAGGAGGTCTGAGGGGGAGTTTAAGCCCTCGCTGGGGGACCTAGGGTCATGGACGCGTGACCTCTCCGAGCCTCAGTTTCCCCATCTGTAAAAGGGGAAGGGGCGAGGTGACAGGCGCAGTGCTTTCGAAGGACTGCTGAGTCAGACGGCTCTCCCCCTTCCTCCCCTTTGAGTGGGAAAGCTCAGGCTGACCTCCATCCCACATGGTAATAAAGACTCAGATGTTCACAGAATAGCAGCCTGAGGGCCCTGTGGACCCAGCAGGAGCCTGCAGGCAGTTCCAGAGCTGAGGCCAGTTCTGACAGGCTGTGCCCGCCTTCCTGGTTGCTACCTATTTTAGCATATACCTTGGCTGTGGCCGATGCCCCGTAAAGTACCGGCCGCACCCAGCACCCTTAGCTGCTGGCGCCCCAGAGAAATGGTAGTTTTTATAACCCGTATACTTCACCACTGGGCCTCTCAAGTTCGTCTTCCTCAGTCCAAGCCCAGCTAACACGTATCCGCGTTCATGCTTTCACAGCCACCCCTCCATGGGAGCTGAGGCATGGAGGAGGGTGCCTGGTTTAGATGCTGCTCTTTTAACAGTCTTAGGTCTCCGTGTAGTTTTACGTCTAACTCCTTTGCGGGTTGATCTCCAGATCCAATAAGGTTAGAAGAGGGGTTTGAACCCCTTTTGTGAGGAGCAGCGGGGCAGGAGGGGGCTCCCTTAGCCACGTGTCTACACGGGCACATGCACAGGGCTGCATGCAGCTCAGCTCACCGGGACGTGCCGCAGCCAAAGCTGGGGAGCCCACTCCACAGAAGCCCACCCTGCGGGCTGTGACTCCTGCGAACCCGGCTGACTCGGAGCACCGAGGCCCAGCACACACTTTCAAGTGACATACTGCCTGCTTCCTGGTGCCTGCAGCTGGCGGAATGGTGCCCCCACCCCACCTTCCAAGGTATGCTTATCGTACGTTTCCACCTGTCAGGCTGTGAACTACACTGGGGCGGGTATCTCTGTCTTGCTGATTCACTGATGTGTATCCCAAGCGCACCGAAGAGTGCCAGCACGTGGCTGATGCTCAATAGCTATGTTTTGACTGATCAGGTCCGGGGTGCCCAGCCTCGGCGCCCCTGCCCCCTTGCTCTTGCTACCACTTCCAGCCCCAAGCTTTGTGAGGCGTCCTCCATCCAGCTCATACTGGGAGGGAGAGGTGGCCGGGCGGTGGGATCCTCCGGCCACATTTCGCCCCCTCCTCCCGTGGGACCCCAAGTTCAGGAGGGTTTCCCCTGCCCCGAGCTCTCGGCGCACCCCTCTCCAGCCCGCGATTTCCGCCTCCCAATGCCTCCACTTGTGATTCGCCCGGTAACTCCCACGGCGGCTGCAAGCAAACTTCCACGCGCCCCCCGCGCCCCCCGGCGCCCGC
>NW_005361573.1:1914612-1924744 GCF_000412655.1 Myotis brandtii
CCTGCTTCCCGACCACGCGGTGGGGGCGTGGCCCGGGAGCTGATGCCCCGCCCACATACACACACACCCGGAAGCCCTGATCTGACGCTAGTTTACCCCCTGGACCCGCGCTCACCACGTTCCCTCCTCAGGCAGCTGCGCTTTAGAGAAGTTCCCTTCCGTCTCTAAGCAGCGAGTGTAATGATCGCCAAGAAGTGGTGTAAAAAGAAAAGTGGCCTAGACCCCGCGCAGGGTGCATTTACGCTACTGTTAGTATAAAGCAAAGAAAAAAGGGGGAGGGAGTATTCATTCATCTGTGTTCAAATATGCCCGTGGTTCCTAAGGAGGGGGCGATTTTGCCCTTCGCCCCGCATCCCCGGGGACACTCGGCAATGTCGGAAGGCATTTTTGGTTGTCATTATTGGGGGGGGGGGGGTTGTCATGCTGGCATCCAGTGGATAGAGGCCTGGGACGCAGCTGAATGTCCTCCGAGGAACAGGACAATAAACAGTGCCTGCCCTGCAGAAGGTGCTGGGCCCGATAAAATGGAATCCCTGCCTTCATGGAGCCCGCTGTTACCGTCTCCAGTCGATAGAACAATGTTGTATAGTGTTTATTGTGCACAAATTAGAGGTCTTGTATGACTAACCGCACGGGAGCCCTGCTGAGTGTTTTGTAATGTCCCTTGGTGGGTGGAGGAATAGCCATCAAGAGGTCTTGAATGAGGCATTTCCTGGGCACCCTGTGCTGGGCATCCTGTGCTGGGCACTGGGAGTCAGCAGGTCACAGGAGGACCCGGGCCCTGTGTCCAGGTGGGGGAAGCTGACCCCCCAATAAGCATTGGGGAGCTGGGAACAGGGGGTGTGAACCTGGTCCAGGACGGGAGGGTCAGGGGTGTTGATACTGTGTCGTTACACTGAGGCCTGAAACATAGATGTGGGTTCATGGAAGAGTATGCCAGGCACAGCGACCCACAGGTGCAAAGGTCCTTCTAGGGGCTTTGCATAAACTGAAGAGTGGTCAGGATGTGGGGGGAGTGAGGAGAGGAGGTCAGAGGAGTCTGCCAGGGTTGGTGCTGCAGGACTTTGCCGGCTGTAGGAAGAAGTCAGGACTTCATCTTGCAGCGATGGACAGACACACAGTCACCCAGCTACGGCTTCCTGTTTCAATAAGCTTCGCCTGGCTCCACCCCAAGCACTCCGACCTCCGTGCCTTTGCTCGTGGTGCTGCAGGGGCGCCAGGCACAGTGGTGCAAGCTGGGCACAGACAGCACAGGGCGTCCCATGCACGCTGTAGACATTGCAGATTTATACCAATCGTTTCTGGGCAGGTGGCGGTCAACGGTTTTGAGGAAAAGGCATCTTTTTAATCATTAGCAGGGACCCAGCTGTTTGCTCTGCCTGGAATGTCCTCCCCTCCCCTTCCCCCTTCTCCATTAAGCAAGCTCCTGCTCCATCCTTCAAGGCCTCCTTCACACATCCCCTCCTCCAGGAAGATAACCATGGCAACACCTCCCCAGGCTTCCTGCAGGGATTAAAGGTTAATGCGATCAATCAACGATAACTGACGATACGGGAGTCAATATTGCCTGGTGCCCATTTCCAAAAAAGCGAGGCCTGGAGCATTTGCAGTAGGTGGAATTTGGACCCCAGGATTAAAGAACACTGAAGCAGATACAAGAAAATAATGCTCTTTTCGGTCTTCTTCGATAAAACCAGGGAGAAAAATCTCAGTTTGGTGCCAGCGTGTCTTTCGTACCTCTGACACTTGTCACTCACCCTGTCCAAGAGCAGATGGCAGGTTCCCAGCCTCCCGCAGGCCGTGGTGTCTGCTGGGAATTCTCTACCTGGCCTCCTTTCAGTTGTCTTTATTTATGAAATTGCTTTCTATCTATGGCATATGATGCTGATTTTCCACTTCCCGTGGCGTTGCAAAGTCTTATTTACAAATCAATGCATTTAAGCGCAAAATAGTAAGTCTATTTAAACAAAAATAGTAAGTAAATAACAAAGCAGGTGGTACGTATAGAGTGCAAAAAAAAAAAAATCATGAGGCTGGTGTGTGAAGGAATAGAGTTTGCAAACACAGATTTGTTTGGGAGCCCAGCTCTGGAGCCAGACTGGGTTCAGTTCTCCACTCGCTAGCTGTGTGGCCTGGGGCAGGTCGCTTTCCCTCTCTGCGCCTCCATTTCCTGACTTGTTAAACGGGAGTAACTATAATACTGGCCTCCTAGAGTAGTTCAAAAGTTATGCCAAGAGAACGTGAGTGGAGAGCTTTGCAGTGCTTGCTGTTTCTATGATGAAGACCGAGAAAGTCACAAGCCAGCAGTGATGGGGGACCTCGAGACAGACACCTGTTCACAGACCCAGCAGACATTTTGGCTTTAGGAACTTTAATTTGCATGAGAAAGATGGAGAGATGGAGCCTGAGGAACGGGTGAGAGGAGGAAGAAAAAATGGAGTGTGGACTCACTTGGGGGGTTCTGCCGCCAGGACAGGGAAGCAGCCCTCACGATGCCACTGCCTGTCCCGAAGGCGGCGCAGGGCCTGCATCTGAGGCTGGAGGGCTCCCCATTCATTCCAGTGCCGGAAGTCACCAGGCTCCAGGAGGTACTGGTCCCCGCGGTAGCCGGGGTACTGATACCCTACTCAGCTGGGAGGGAAGCAAGAAGGACAGTGTAGAGATGGCAGCCTCACTGCCAGCACCCAGCCCCCTGCCTGGACCAGCCAGGTCTCCATGTGCCCTTGCAGTCTCCTCTAGCGTCCTTGCACTCTAGAGAGAGGGGAGGGTCACCTTGCAAAGTCTGGTTTAAGTTCTAGCCTCCTCAGATAAGCCTCTGACCTCTCCTCCCCTCCAGCACACGCCCCCAGAAGCCGTCCTTCCTCCTCTGACCTCCCGTCTGGACCACCTCTGAGTTAGTATTGTTGATTTCAGAGAGGAAGGGAGAGGGAGAGGGAGAGAAAAACATCAATGATGAGAGAGAATCATGGATCGGCTGCCTCTGCACGCCCCCTACTGGGGATTGAGCCCGCAACCTGGGCATGTGCCCTTGACCAGAATCGAACCCGGGACCCTTCAGTCCCCAGGCTGATGCTCTATCCACTGAGCCAAACCAGCTAGGGCTGGCCAATTTTTAGTTCCTTGTTGACACCCCGTCTTCCTCGCTTCAGGGTCTTTGCACTCACTGTACCCTGGAAGGCTGCTCCACCACCTTCACATGGCTGCCTCAGTTCCCATCCTCTGGGAGCTGTCTTTCCTGATCACCCCGACCACTCCTTCCCCCCAACATCAGAGCCCCAGTTCCTGGCTTCCGCTCTCCTAGCGCACTGCACACTCCCTGTGCAGCAGGGACCATCGTGGTTTGCCAGAACAGATTGATTTCCATGATTAGGTTTCAATAACTGCCTCCTACAAGGTCAGGGGCCTTGCCTATCCCGTGCAGAGTTGCACCCAGAGCTTACCACAGAGCCTAGCAGAAACAGATCAACCGATAGTGTTCAAAGCATGAGTCTTAATTGGAAGATGGTTGGGTTAGAAACCCTTCTAACTGCCCAGGGGAGGAGGCTGAAAAGGAGTCGGGGAACCCAGCGGGGAGGGAGCTGGAGCTGTCCAGGGGTGAAATAAAGGTGGCCCACAGAGAGATGGAGGCAGAGATAGGGGACAGATGAAACTAGACCGGAGGCTCTGAGCCCTGGCTGCACAGTCTACCTGGGGATGTGAATCACACAGTCTGCACCCAGCTCCAGAGGCTCATATTTCATTGGTCTGGGGAGGGGTCCAGGCATTGGGATTTTTTTCCAATAATATATGTGATTTAAGGAAATACACCCGCAAGATTATCATCTCAATTTGTAACCAAGATAAGGATGTGAGTGAGATAGTTTACATTCTTATTTTGCGCTTTTTTTTTTTAACGATGTATTCAAAATCCGGTGTGTAATGTTGCTACACTCACAGCACATGTCCAAACGGACTAGCCCAAATTCAAGTTCCACAGCCACATGTGGCTACTGTATTGAATAGCAAAGCTGGAGAAGCTACCGGAAATGCCCAGGCTGATGGCTCTTCCAACAAGCTCCATGGACATGGGTTACCATTCAAAGACCCTGCAATGATAGAAAGATAAATCTATGAATTCTTTCAAAGGGCCCATTATAAAGGCTGATCGCTCAGCCTCAAATTCTGAGAAAAACATTGGGAATGGCCTGGTTGGATCATCCTATGAAGATACATCTGGTGGTGCCCAAACCGCCGACAGTTGGTACCTGGTAGCCTCAAGTGGACACGCACGAAAATTCTTCCGGAAAATTCCCATCCAGGAAGGCCAAGGTTGGTTACCATGGGAATCTGGCCCTGGCGAGTGAAGATGGGGTTGGTTCATGAGTCCCAGTGAACACGCTTTGGGGAAACGGAATTGCTGAGGGATAACTCCACCTGTCTTGGCTTTGAGTCTTCTGGAAGGCATACTCCTTGGTCTATTGTACAAAGGGGCTGACTCGGCAGGTTGTCTTATCATTGGGAAGCTCCGGGGGTCTTTCCACGACACCCCTCTTCTCAGACATGCGCAGGTTCCAACCAGCATGTTAGATGCTTTGAATGGAAACTGGGATTGTCTTTTCTGTCTTTCCCTTCGCAGGGGCCGTGCTAATCGTCTCTGTGTCGTTCCAGTTTTAGCGTATGTGCTGCCGAAGCGAGCACCAACCACACTGGGATTTTCAAAGCTCCCCGGGAGGGTCTGCTGTGCAGCCAGGAATTAGAAACATTCTGCAGATAGAATCCGGGAAGGCGCTGGGGTTTCTAGCTCCAACCACTGGGATGTGGAGTCCATTCTTTTTTTTTTTTAATATATTTGTATTGATTTTAGAGAGGAAGGGAGAGGGAGCGAAATAGAAACATCAGTGATGAGAGGGAATCCTTGATCAGCTGCCTCCTGCACGCCCCCTACTGTTGATCAAGCCTCCAACCCAGCTATGTGCCCGTGACCACAAGGTCACGCGATGGTGTGAGGTGGCAGCTTGAAGTCACCTGGGTTTCAGGCAGGCATGTCCCTGTGCTGGGCCACACACCCCCCCCTTCCCCTGCCAACCTCGTCCTCTCCATCCTTTTCCCACCATCATTTCCCCACATCCTGCTGGTCCTGACGCAGACCAAGGGCCCTGGGCCACAGGTTCTTATGCCTCCCAACCAGGCACAGCCCCAGGACACACACCGAAGACCGGAATTCCCGCTGCATCTTTGTTTGAGGAGAAATACTTTGGGTTTGAGTCACTGGCACTGAAAAAAGCCTAAAACCCCCAGCTGGCCACATCCGGCAGCTTCTGCTCCCAGCTTTGGGCTTTGGGATGGGGGTGGGGCTGAGGCTGTGTTGACCACACTGCTGGTGGGGGTGGTTGCAGGGCATAGAAAGCCCCTACCGTCCACCGGGGTGACTCAGCTAAACTCGCAGGACGATGAGGAAGGCTAAATAATCATCACCACTGTCCCCTGCTATGTTTGGGCGCCCACCAGGTGCCAGACCCAAGCCGCATCATCTCCTTCAGGGCTCAGAATAGCGCAGTGGAGAGTAGTGGGGACTGTTAATCTCCCCATTTCAGAGATGAGAACACTGAGGCTTGGAGCTTGAACAAGGTCTGGGGGAGCTGGGACTCGAACCCAGGCCTGTCTGAGCTCAAAGCTCATCTCTGCTCTTTGTACTGCCAAGAGCCCCGGGATGCTGGGCATACAGGCTGACCCTACCCCCTGGGGGCTGGCTTTCGGGCTGGGAAGACAAGCAGCGAGCGAAGGTCGTGTGCCCTGACGCCAGTCCACATGGGTTGGCGCTGGTGCAGCCACTATGTCCGAGGGACAATTCTTCCTGATTCATATGGGGAGTCATTAAGGCCCAGAGAAGCCCAGAGAGTCAGGGCAGGCCATGGAGCAGGGGATAAAAAACATGTGGGTGAAATTGATCAACTGGAGTCGACCCCAAGCTCTGCCATTTGCCAGTAGGTAACTTTGGCCGAGGGACTTACTCCTTCTGAGCCTCAGTGTGCCCATCTGTCAAATGGGCACAAGAATAGTCTCTCCCTCATGTAGCATTGTAGGATCACCTAGGTGAAGCCCTCAGTCTGTGCCTGGCACCTAGTGGGTGCCCAGCAGGTACAATTATTCTATAACTGCTTGATGCCAGGAGGGGAGACAGCTGGTAGACACTGGCTCTTTGGTCTCCTGCCCTCAGCGGTGGGCAGGCTCCCTCTCTAGTAGAAGCAGCCTTTCTCTGGAGCCCAGAATCATGACTGGCTGTTGGTGTGACGTTATGATAATCCTATCACCTCTCTGAGCCTCCGTTTCCTCATCTGTAAAATGGGTTGGCAATGAGGACTAGGAATAGTGGATGTGTCTTGCTAGCCTGCTGGCAGGCGCAGAGCAGGTGCTCAAGACATGGCAGCTACAAGAGTGTCCCGCCCCTGCCTGCCACTCACGGTCCAGAGGTGACGATGAGGCTGCGCACTCGGTCGAAGCCGCGGTCTCCCAGGTTCAAGCACTCCCCGGAGAATTCCACCCGGTGGCCCTGGAAGTTCTTTGAAATTGATGGTAAATAAGTGGATGGATAAGTGGGTAGGTGGTGGATGAATAGATGGGTAGATGGCTGGATCTATGGATGAGGGTATTGATGGATGGCTGAATGGCTGAATGGCTGAATGGCTGAATGGTGGAGAATGGATGGATGGAAGGAGGGGTAAGCAGATGGATGAATAAATAGATGGAGGATAAATGGATAGAGATAGATGGACGGTGGGTGGGTGGAAGAGGGGTCCTTGGAAGGTGGGGCCATGTAGGAATTAAGAGTATAAACTCTGGAAACAGAGAGGCCTGAGCTCTAATCCCAGCTCCTCCTTTCTTTTCTGCTGGTGAAGCCTCAGTAAGAGAGGAAATGACTGCATCTGCCTTGTCAGGATGTTATGAGGGTCTAAAAAAGGAACGCCCAGGACACATAGTAAATAATAGATGTTATAATTGAAGGGGGGGCTGCTGGGGGTCTGAGCGGAGGGAAAGACAGACACTGATGTGGCCTGGCCACGCTGCCCCTCCCCCTCCAAACCCCCTCTCGTCTTCCGAAGGCCCAGGGGGGACCTGTTACAGGAGTGAGGCGTTTTAAATGTGTATCTCAGTGCTTGTCTCATCTCCTGTGGCTCATCGGAGCCTTAGGGGCAGGGAGAGAGGTAGGGCAGGAATCTCTCATCTACAGATGTGGAAACGGAGGCTCAGAGGGGTCACGTCCCCTGTTTAAGGTCACGCGATGGTGTGAGGTGGCAGCTTGAAGTCATTGATCAAGCCTCCAACCCAGCTATGTGCCCGTGACCACAAGGTCACGCGATGGTGTGAGGTGGCAGCTTGAAGTCACCTGGGTTTCAGGCAGGCATGTCCCTGTGCTGGGCCACACACCCCCCCCTTCCCCTGCCAACCTCGTCCTCTCCATCCTTTTCCCACCATCATTTCCCCACATCCTGCTGGTCCTGACGCAGACCAAGGGCCCTGGGCCACAGGTTCTTATGCCTCCCAACCAGGCACAGCCCCAGGACACACACCGAAGACCGGAATTCCCGCTGCATCTTTGTTTGAGGAGAAATACTTTGGGTTTGAGTCACTGGCACTGAAAAAAGCCTAAAACCCCCAGCTGGCCACATCCGGCAGCTTCTGCTCCCAGCTTTGGGCTTTGGGATGGGGGTGGGGCTGAGGCTGTGTTGACCACACTGCTGGTGGGGGTGGTTGCAGGGCATAGAAAGCCCCTACCGTCCACCGGGGTGACTCAGCTAAACTCGCAGGACGATGAGGAAGGCTAAATAATCATCACCACTGTCCCCTGCTATGTTTGGGCGCCCACCAGGTGCCAGACCCAAGCCGCATCATCTCCTTCAGGGCTCAGAATAGCACAGTGGAGAGTAGTGGGGACTGTTAATCTCCCCATTTCAGAGATGAGAACACTGAGGCTTGGAGCTTGAACAAGGTCTGGGGGAGCTGGGACTCGAACCCAGGCCTGTCTGAGCTCAAAGCTCATCTCTGCTCTTTGTACTGCCAAGAGCCCCGGGATGCTGGGCATACAGGCTGACCCTACCCCCTGGGGGCTGGCTTTCGGGCTGGGAAGACAAGCAGCGAGCGAAGGTCGTGTGCCCTGACGCCAGTCCACATGGGTTGGCGCTGGTGCAGCCACTATGTCCGAGGGACAATTCTTCCTGATTCATATGGGGAGTCATTAAGGCCCAGAGAAGCCCAGAGAGTCAGGGCAGGCCATGGAGCAGGGGATAAAAAACCATGCTTGATAGCAGCAGGGAAGGAAATAGATGGGTTTGATGTTTCGCGTGTGCCCAGGGCTCCCACCGGGAGCTGGACACATCAGAGACACCTTATGAATCGGTGAGAACAAGAGCCACTGTGCTTGGACAACTCCGAGGTCGCCACGCTTCCCTGCCCGCCATTCCCTCCGTGTTTTCCTTGCTCACCCCCATTTCCTTGCACGCTATCAGGTCTCGAACTCGCCCCGGCCCTCCCCACGGATCCCTCCAGCCCCACCCAGGAGCCACTCACCATCCTGATGGGTCGGAAGGACATGAGCCGGCCGCTGCGGTAGCTGCTGGACCGGGTGTCCCAGGGCGGGTACTGGCCCTTCTCAGGACGAACATCTCCCCTTGGAAGTCGGATGCTCAAAGGCGACCCAGCTGGGTGGGAGAGAGGCAGGGAGGCAGCAAGGAGAGGCATTGTTAGCAGAGCCCTTCCCCCGCTTGCTAGGCAGCCCCAAGGCCGGTGGTTTGATTCCGGTCTCTGCCACGTACTGGCTGTGACCATAGGTAAGGGGATCCACCTCTTTGAGCCTTCGTTTTCTCATCGAATACACCTGTTTTCCTGGAGTTGGTGAGGGGTTACATGAGACAATGTGTGTGATGAAGTGAGCAAAAATTCCTCCAGATATAGGATTCACATCTGATTTAAGGGCTAGGCATAGAACACAGAACAAGACACGTTCTTGGAAACCTGATAACAGCTAGGAGAAAGTCTCTGCTGGGTGTCCATGTGCCTTTAGCAGAATCTCTTCTTGTAACAAAGGAAGAACCGGCCACCAGCGTGGAGCCTTGAGCAGGTGACAGTACAATGCTCTGCTCTGTGCTTGCTGTGTTAATTTTTTATGGATAGATACATTGACTTTCAGCAAGTGATACCAGCTTCCCATCTGCCAAAGTGAGGCGAAGGTTCTTTGAAAAATATATTTATTTCAGCTGAAAGGGTCATTTACAATGAAATAAAAGGCGTCCTCCGGGCAAGGGGAACATGGATCCAGGGGACTGATCATACGTTTGGTAAAGACTGGCCTGGCCTACGGAAGATGCTCCGTGATGGGAATGTGGGCAGGAGGAGGAAAATGATAATATTACCCACCTCTCGGGGACCTGTGAGAATTAAATGTGATCGTGCGTATGAAGGCGTTCAGTCCTCAACAGGGAATAAGGAACTACAAGCTTGAAGTCAAATGGGGGCTCTGCTGCCTGCCCCCCGCAGCCTGATGAAGGATGGGAAGTGAGGTTGTGTTAGAAGGACTAGGGTTTCTGTGGGGGATGGGATGATCCCCATTTTGTTGGTGAGAAGGCTGAGGCTAAGGGACCCCTCAACCTTTGCTCTAGATGAGTGTTATCAGGAACAAAAGGGGGCACTGGCATTCATGGCATCTCCCTGGGGGCTGCTGGGACCTTCCTCTACCCAGAAGGAGATGGGGAGATGGGGTGGAGCTGGGCCACCACCATGGAATGGATCAGAATGCGTCCCAGGAGCCTCAGGGCTTGTTGGAGGGATGAGCCAACCTATAAGGGAGTGACAGAATTGAAGGTGCAGACAGATCATCCCAGAATAGAGGTGAGTCTGCCTCAGTCCTGCCTGGTCTGGAGTAGATAAGGATGGATGGATGGCCCTAACCGGTTTGGCTCAGTGGACAGAGCATCGGCCTGAGGACACAAGGGTCCCAGGTTCGATTCCGATCAAGGGCATGTACCTTGGTTTCGGGCACATCCCCAGTGGGGAGTGTGCAGGAAGCAGCTGATCGATGCCTCTCTCATTGATGTTTCTAACTCTCTATCCCTCTCCCCTCCTCTCTGTAAAAAAATCAATAAAATATATTTAAAAAAAT
>NW_005361573.1:1925067-1941948 GCF_000412655.1 Myotis brandtii
ATGGCTGAATGGCTGAATGGCTGAATGGCTGAATGGTGGAGAATGGATGGATGGAAGGAGGGGTAAGCAGATGGATGAATAAATAGATGGAGGATAAATGGATAGAGATAGATGGACGGTGGGTGGGTGGAAGAGGGGTCCTTGGAAGGTGGGGCCATGTAGGAATTAAGAGTATAAACTCTGGAAACAGAGAGGCCTGAGCTCTAATCCCAGCTCCTCCTTTCTTTTCTGCTGGTGAAGCCTCAGTAAGAGAGGAAATGACTGCATCTGCCTTGTCAGGATGTTATGAGGGTCTAAAAAAGGAACGCCCAGGACACATAGTAAATAATAGATGTTATAATTGAAGGGGGGGCTGCTGGGGGTCTGAGCGGAGGGAAAGACAGACACTGATGTGGCCTGGCCACGCTGCCCCTCCCCCTCCAAACCCCCTCTCGTCTTCCGAAGGCCCAGGGGGGACCTGTTACAGGAGTGAGGCGTTTTAAATGTGTATCTCAGTGCTTGTCTCATCTCCTGTGGCTCATCGGAGCCTTAGGGGCAGGGAGAGAGGTAGGGCAGGAATCTCTCATCTACAGATGTGGAAACGGAGGCTCAGAGGGGTCACGTCCCCTGTTTAAGGTCACGCGATGGTGTGAGGTGGCAGCTTGAAGTCACCTGGGTTTCAGGCAGGCATGTCCCTGTGCTGGGCCACACACCCCCCCCTTCCCCTGCCAACCTCGTCCTCTCCATCCTTTTCCCACCATCATTTCCCCACATCCTGCTGGTCCTGACGCAGACCAAGGGCCCTGGGCCACAGGTTCTTATGCCTCCCAACCAGGCACAGCCCCAGGACACACACCGAAGACCGGAATTCCCGCTGCATCTTTGTTTGAGGAGAAATACTTTGGGTTTGAGTCACTGGCACTGAAAAAAGCCTAAAACCCCCAGCTGGCCACATCCGGCAGCTTCTGCTCCCAGCTTTGGGCTTTGGGATGGGGGTGGGGCTGAGGCTGTGTTGACCACACTGCTGGTGGGGGTGGTTGCAGGGCATAGAAAGCCCCTACCGTCCACCGGGGTGACTCAGCTAAACTCGCAGGACGATGAGGAAGGCTAAATAATCATCACCACTGTCCCCTGCTATGTTTGGGCGCCCACCAGGTGCCAGACCCAAGCCGCATCATCTCCTTCAGGGCTCAGAATAGCACAGTGGAGAGTAGTGGGGACTGTTAATCTCCCCATTTCAGAGATGAGAACACTGAGGCTTGGAGCTTGAACAAGGTCTGGGGGAGCTGGGACTCGAACCCAGGCCTGTCTGAGCTCAAAGCTCATCTCTGCTCTTTGTACTGCCAAGAGCCCCGGGATGCTGGGCATACAGGCTGACCCTACCCCCTGGGGGCTGGCTTTCGGGCTGGGAAGACAAGCAGCGAGCGAAGGTCGTGTGCCCTGACGCCAGTCCACATGGGTTGGCGCTGGTGCAGCCACTATGTCCGAGGGACAATTCTTCCTGATTCATATGGGGGGTCATTAAGGCCCAGAGAAGCCCAGAGAGTCAGGGCAGGCCATGGAGCAGGGGATAAAAAAACATGTGGGTGAAATTGATCAACTGGAGTCGACCCCAAGCTCTGCCATTTGCCAGTAGGTAACTTTGGCCGAGGGACTTACTCCTTCTGAGCCTCAGTGTGCCCATCTGTCAAATGGGCACAAGAATAGTCTCTCCCTCATGTAGCATTGTAGGATCACCTAGGTGAAGCCCTCAGTCTGTGCCTGGCACCTAGTGGGTGCCCAGCAGGTACAATTATTCTATAACTGCTTGATGCCAGGAGGGGAGACAGCTGGTAGACACTGGCTCTTTGGTCTCCTGCCCTCAGCGGTGGGCAGGCTCCCTCTCTAGTAGAAGCAGCCTTTCTCTGGAGCCCAGAATCATGACTGGCTGTTGGTGTGACGTTATGATAATCCTATCACCTCTCTGAGCCTCCGTTTCCTCATCTGTAAAATGGGTTGGCAATGAGGACTAGGAATAGTGGATGTGTCTTGCTAGCCTGCTGGCAGGCGCAGAGCAGGTGCTCAAGACATGGCAGCTACAAGAGTGTCCCGCCCCTGCCTGCCACTCACGGTCCAGAGGTGACGATGAGGCTGCGCACTCGGTCGAAGCCGCGGTCTCCCAGGTTCAAGCACTCCCCGGAGAATTCCACCCGGTGGCCCTGGAAGTTCTCCCGCTCAAAGACCACCAGCTGGAGGAGAGAAGCCCCCAGCCCGGGGCGGGGGTGGGGTGGGGCCGAGTGAGTGGGGAGGGGAGTCATGAAGTCCCCATAGACGTGGAAGCAGGCCCCGAGCAGGTCTCATGAGAGTGTGGCTGGATCCCAGGTCTGTGAAATGACTCAGCTGTCCCTCCTCCCACCACCATTAGCAGCTGAGGGTCCTCCTTCAAGGCCTTTATCTGTGCTGTCCCTTCCGCCTGGAACGCCCTCTCCACCACACCCCCCCATCCCGGAGCTCACATTCCCTGTCCTGTTTCAGGCTCAGGCATTACCTCCTCCTCCGGGAAGCCTTCCCGGATGCCCTCCCCTTAGGTGGGCTTGGCTAGGTGCCCCCTCACTGTGCTCCCTCCATCAGCGGTACCAGGAACACACAATACAATGACACTGCTTCCTGTGTCTCTCTCTATGCACCGTCTCCCTCTTTCCTCAAACCCCCCCCCCCAAAGTCCAAGGGTATCTCCAGGGCAAGATGTGGGTTAGTCCATTTCTGTATCTCCAACTCCAGCGGGACCTGCCACAGAGCTGATGCCCAGGAAACACGGGCCCGTCTCCCTGGCACAACGTAGGGGGGCCCGGAAGCAGGCCCCCCACCATGTGAACATCGGCGACTCCCCTCCCCTCACCCAGCCCCCAGTTTTGTTTATTATCCACTTGTTGCCCCAAGTGGGCCATTCCCTTGAACGAAGACAAGTGTCTTTTTTCTCGGAGCCTCAGTTTCCCCAGTTGTAAAGGGAGGAGGCTCTCGTACCCTTGACTTAGCACTTGTCCACCCGAGAGAAACTCCTGCTGCAGGATACCCAGATAAGAGCATCCTGTCCATGCCGCTTCCCGGAGGAGAGCTAGCAGCCACCCGGATGGCTCCCGGGAGTGACAGCCACACTGAATTACACCCGGCGGCCAAACCAACAACCGCAGCAACGTACAGCCATACGGACGGCTGTACAGGAACCTCAGAGTGAGCGCAAAGCAGAGAGAAAACCCCAGGATGAACACATACGGCCTATTTCAGTGAGTGACCAACACATAACCATCAACAAATGTTTTAAAGGAATAACGCCTCAAAATACACAAAGAAGCGAGCAAGCACAGGACGGACAGGGACCCGAGCAGGGCAGGAGGGCAGTGGGCTGGCTCCCGGGGGACATGGAAGAGTTAGCGGATGTTTACAAGGTCCCGGCTTTCAAGACGGGTGGTGGGTGTGTCGGTGTGTGTGTTTAAAAATGAAATAAAAATGTACGACTTGGTAAGTCACTGCGGTAAAAGCCGGCCATGCGCAGACCACATGAGAGGGTGGCATGGACCACGCACCAAGGTGGTGAACCCGTTCTGTGCACCTGACATCGAAACCAAACCCGACCAACCCCGGGGGACCGGTGCCGGCCCGGCTGCCTGGGACCCTTTTCAGGAGGGTCTGAGGCCGTCCCGGGGCCCTAGAGAACCTCCGGGGACAGGGGTTCCCGCTGCTGAGCCAGCCCACGTGTCCCCTTGTTTCGTTTCTTGCTTTCACCAACGCTAGACACGTGCTTGTGTGGGTCAGAGACTGGCAGGAGGAGGGGAGGAGGTGGGGGGGGGGGGGGAAGCACGGGGGGGAGACCAGAAACCCCAGACACCCCAGCCCCAGGTCCTTACCCGGTAGCTCCCAGGGGCCAGGTGCCCCACTGTGGCGGTGGGCATGGGCACAGATGCTGGGGCCAGGGCGGGGCGGGGCCCCCTTCCCCTTGCTCTCGGGTGCTATGGAGGCCTCGGCAGCTGAGACATGGCTCCCACCTGCCAACGCCTGTAAAGAAACCTCTGACCTTGGTGAATGCCGGGCGGGCACCCCCAAGCCGCCTCCCCACTCACCTACCACCCCCTCCACCCTGTGTTTTCAGGCTGCATTCAAGTCATTTCTGCCTTTTCTCTTTCTAAAATGTGAGCCTGGACGGGTTCTGGCCTGACCTCCCGCCCCAGGCAAGGCTGTCCTGACTGGGCACCTCGCACCCCTGATATGCCTCCTCCAGGCCTCGAATGGGGCTGGTCCCTCCACCAGCCGTGCCCTTCCTTCTACCCCGATCTCCTCGACACCTGTGGGTTTTCGCACTTATCACACTTCTTGGAGTGTGCAGCTTCAAGCTGCCTCACCAGGTGAATAACAGGAAGCCACATTGGGGAGGCCTGCAGCTCTGCCAGCAGCTCTGCTGTATGTGGTAATGAGCTCATCTGTTCTTCCCCCTCCCTCCCTGCCCCCCTCCCCCCCAGCAGGTGCTATCTTTCCCCCCTCTGAGCACTCTGCGGCCCAGAGAGGGAAGGGGACCGGCCCAAGCCCACACAGCCACGACATGGTGGGACTCCCCTTTGAGCTCAAGCACAGGGATCCAGCAACAGGGTTACGAAATGCTCTGTCGTTTATCTGATTTATTCTCCCCTCCGTCCCCAGCACGGGGCTGAGCCCCTGGCCGGCGCGAGGTTCTCTTCGAACATCTGTTCAGAGAATGAATGACTGCACGTTCTTGCCTCCCTTCCCAGGCAAACTGCGGCCTCAGGCATTCTCTGGGAATGCTGTGTGTGGGTGCAGGCTGGGGCCTGGGGCTGGGGAAGAGGGAGGCCCCTGGAGGGTGTCTTTAGTGCCTGCGGGGTTCTAAAAGGAGGCTTGTGGTGCGGAGGCGGTGGGTGGAGAGCGCTCTGGTCAATTGCAGTGGTTCCTTGCTGTTTTGGGGTCATGAGTTTTGACAAATGCCTTGTCCTTGTCCCGGGGGGCGGGGGGGGGAGAGCGCCCCCCTTTAATTTTAGAGACAATGTCCAGGGATTTGAGGACAGCCTGACAACGTAGATTGAGACCCTGGGGTCCAGTGGATTGCAGATCGCTCCCCCCTGCCCCCCGCAAGGGGTACGCTGCCCACCGTGGGCAGGCCAGACATCTGGGCCACATCTGTGGCTTCCAGGCTCCGGCCTACTCCCCTGTGTCATCTGTGAATCAACAGTCCCTGGGCTGGGAGTTGGACTCATTCCTCCCTGGAGATACATTCCTGTCCATTTCCTACCTCACTGTCCCCGGGTCCCTCCCCTCTGGGTTCTTGCTTTCTTTGTATCTGTGCCTAGCCCTCTGTTCTCTATTACTGCATTTTCTTCTCTCTCTTCTCCTCCCTCCCGCTCTCCCCTTCCCTTAATTTCTCTCTCTCTCTCTCTCTCTCCTAGGACTGCTCTCTCTGCCTCCTTCCCTCTCGGCCTCCTCTCTCTTCTCCCCTCAGCTCTCAGCAGGGTGGTGGGTTCCCTCGTACCTGGGGACCTGCTACCCCCTGCTGCGGGACAGGCAGCTGGGTGGTGGGTGCTGCGGGCCCCTCGGGGCAGACCCCCCATTTTATAGTCTGGCAGACAGCGGGCCTATGGTCTGGGGCACAAAGAGGGAGCTGGCTCAGCAGGCCCCGGGCACTGAGCTGGGGCCTGAGGCTGCAACCTCGCCTGGGTGACTGCGGAGAGAAGCACTTTCCATTGTGAGCCCAGCACGCGGGCAGAACCCTGATCAGCAGGGGTGTCACCTGGTCCTACACTGATGCCCCGTGCTAAAGCCCTCGCCCGGTGGGCCCCGCTGGCTGCCAACCCTCAGGCAGGGAAAAGGGGAGCCCCTGGAAGGTGGGAGACCAGGACCTGAATCCTGGCTCAGCCACAAGGTGGCTTTCAGCGGGTCTCTGGTCTCTGGAACCTCTGTGACCACAGGGACAAGCAGGCACAGTGTCCCTGCTGGATGCTGAACAGGAAAGAAGGCGATGATGACGCAGGCGATGGGAGATGCCTTGTAAGGTGGATACGGGTACAAGAGCCACAGCCCCCTCACCGAGAGCTTGCTGGGTGCTAAACGCAGCCCCAAACGCCTTTCCCCGCGCCACCTTGGTCAATGCTCAGGACAGTGCACCTTACTTGGTACTTTCATTATACCCATTTCACAGATGAGCAAGGCGAGGGCACAGAGAGGGCAGAGCCAGGAAGCAGCCCAGGCAGGGGGGCCTGCAGGCTTCATTCTCATGATGTCTGACCTGGGCCCTGGCTTGATTTCCTGCTTCTAGACAGAGGGCGATTGCGGGGGGGGGGGGGGGCCAAGGAGAAAGAGAGGGGTAGAGACAGGGTCAGGACAATGGGACAGTTACCAGAAGTCATAGCGTCCGCTTCCCTCATTTCACAGATGGAGAAACCAAACCCATGGAGAACAAGTGACTTCAACAAAGTGGCCTGGTGTGACTCACAGAGGAACTGCTGAGCCAGGCCAGCCTGCTGTCTCGCCCCCAGCCCCATATGGGCCTGGGGGAGAGGGGCTTTCCCGGGGTCTTGCCCCCCCTGCAGAGGCCCCGGGACCCACATTCCCCTTGGAGCCCAGCTCTGCCTTGAGATCACGGTGGCCTTGGGTCCGCTCGGCTCTCCCCCTCCCCCCTGCACCCCCTCTGTCCCAGGTGCTTCCTCCGTCTTTCATCCTGGGCCAAGGCCGGGGCGGGGGGGGGGGGGGGGGGGGGGGGGGCGCAGGCAGGAACCACAGGATAGAACAGCCACTGGAACGGGGCCAAGACACATGGGTGGTGGGGGCCACCCACAGCTTTGGGCTTCAAGGCCAGGCTGTCTGGCACGGTTCCCTGTCTCCCGTGGCGATGGGGCTGCCTGCCAGGGGGTGGGCGCAGAGGTAGGGGGTTGGCCCCCCATGCCCGGGGGCTCCATCCTGAGCACTTTCCTGACGTGGCTTCTGGAATCCTCACTGCGATGCCGGGGTCTCTGGGATCCGTCCTGTTTGCAGACGGGGAAACCGAGGTAGCTCGCTCTCCCCGCTCTCTCAGCCTCTTGGCTCATCTGTACAAGGGAATGGGGAAGCCATGTCTCTTTAACTCCTGGACTAAAGTTCTGAAAACCATGCACTTTCGGTTTTCTATGAGTAACGACTTCATCACGATCATGTTGATTATTCGCAGTGATGAGGATGACAATGATGATGGAGGTGCAGAGTACTTCTTAGGTTCCAATTGCGGCTCATGTGTATTTCACGTTTCCCCTCACTATACCGCTCTCTGAGGCGAAACCAAGTTACTTTGTTGCACCCATTTTACAGACGAGGAAACTGAGGCTCGGAGGGATTAAGGAACACGCTCAAGGTTTCCCAGCCAGCAAGAGGGGGATGAAAGCCAGGCAGCCTGGCTGCGTTCTCGGCCTTTTATCTTTAAGGCCACCCTTCATCCGAGTCACGCACTTGATGGGGCTGCTTTTAATGGAACCCTCCCAGGGAGACACATGTTGCCACTTTGTAGGCCCCTGGCTGAGGTCAGACACCCACCAGGTCACCCAGCTGTTCAGAGGCAGGACTGGATTCACCCAGGGTGGGCTGGTCTCTGCCATGCTCTTCCCGGCGCTGTGACAGGCCCCTTTTAGGTCACATCAGAGTGTGGGAAGAAGGTGAACAAAGCAAATTCTACAAACCCTGGCTATCGGGCGGGTGCGCTACGGTTTGCAAGGCGTGTTCGCACCTACCAGCTCCTTCATCCCGTCCGCAGAGCCACCTGAACTTCTCTCTGGGCTCTGTGGACCCTGGAGGCCCTGGCCCGGCCCACCTTTCCTGCCTGGCTCCCGTTGCTCCCGTTCAGGGTCCCTGAGCTCCAGCCCAGTCGGGCTACCAGCTCTTTCTCACACACTGGCTTAGAAAAGTATTTTCTTCCATCTCACTTTGTGCACATCCTCCTCACCCTTCAGAGTCTAGTTTCAATGCCGCCTCCAACAGGAAGCCTGCCCTGATTGCCCCTTCTGCAAGAGGAAAGGAGAAAGGTATGGGCATTTGTTGAATGTATATTGTGGTAGGCATGTGACATAACATCACAACACCCCGGTGATGTAGTTTATTCGTGTCCTGTTTTATAGTCAGAAACGGAGGAGAAATGACCTGCTGCAGGTCACACGGCTAGGAAGGACCAGGTTTTGGGACTCCTTGTCCAGTGTTCATTCTCCTGCTCCAATCAGGGGTCCTATGGCGCCGATGAAGGCTGGCCTTCCTCCGCGTGCCTTCTTTGTGGCTGATCCCTGAGGGAGGCCACCTGCCCCTCTCCCTCCCAGCCAGTGGTGCTGACACCTCTCCACTGGGGCTTCAGCCAGGACTGCCTTTTGTGCTTGCTGCTCCCTTGCTGAGTCGGGGCCTCGTGTCCCGGAGGCCCTCTCCCCTCCCTGCCGATAAGAGCCCGACCTCGGCTGGTCCCAGGCCTGGCGTGTTCTGTGGGTCCGTCTCGGTAAGTCCCAGGCCCGGAGAAGGAGTGGCATTCGAGCTCTGAGTGAGTATCCTGGGAGGAAGGGGAGGCCAGGTCCTCAATCCTGGAGACATCACGGCGCCATCCTGCCTGTCTTTCTCCTCCTAATCCCGGCCGGGCCCCAGGCATCAAGCCTAGTACCTGCTCCCCTCGCTGGAAACAAAATTATTCCTGGAGTCCTTGCTTCAGTGTCCACCGTTCGAGTCCCCTGTGTGGGTCAAAGTGCTGTCTTAGGGAGGCTCTTGTAAGCTGGGCACCTTGGCACTTGCCAGGGGGATGGGTTCACCCCTTGCCAGCCACATAAATCTCCCAAATGGGGCTCAGAGGCGATGGGACCCAGAGCGGGGGTGGGGGCTTTGAGACGATGATGGGGAGGAAGCACAGGAGAAGGGATTGGCCACAGATGGAAAGGGAAGGAGAGGGCGGGGCCGAAGCTGCCCTTTGCCCCCAGCGCAGGCACATCTGGACCCCTCTGGATCCCCATCCGGCTCCATCTCGACGTCGTTGTCAAGGAGACAGCAGCGTCGGGGCTGGAGTTGTCATGTTCTTCTCTTGGGCAGGAAGAGGGCAACACAACCCTGCAATGCACCAAGCCCGCGGGGCACTGGAAGGTAGGAAGAGGCACGGGGGTGTCTGGGAAGTGGGGGCACAGGTCCAGGAGAACCCCCATCCCCACCTCCATTGAATCCCCACTTCACCCCGTAGGGGGGGGGGTTGGTGTTGTGAGGGCTCATGTCACAGCGGATGGAACCGATGCTCAAAGAGGAGAAGGGACTTGCTCAAGGTCACACACAGGGCCTTGAACTGAACTGGGGTCTTCCGGTCCCCGAATTTAACCCCGACACTCCCCGGCAGAGATGGCGAGCCGGTGATTGCACAGTCTTCGGCATTATTTCTTTGACCTCCCCTATGTTTTGTTTGTTTTTTTTAAACCGAACCTTTACATTTGTCATCTGCTTTAAAAATTTTGGAGGGTCCATGGAGAAGTCCCGATTTAGTGATTGTTCAGAGATGGGAAAGTCGGCCTGCATTCCCAGGTAGCAACAATAGGAGGCGCTGTGCAGAGGCCAAGCATTTACACGGGGCCTTCGCCGCCTTCCCTGCCTGGCACCTGGAGAGGCATCTGAGTTTGCAATCCCCGCTCTCTCTGTCCCGCCCCATTGTGAGTCCTGGGGGGGAGCCCCTAACCCTTCACCCCTTCACCCCCACGGGCTCCCCTTTTCTCTCTGCCGCAGATTGCGGTGTGGGACCAGGAGGGCTTCCAGGGCCGGCGGTAGGAGTTGGCCGCCCAGTGCCCCAGCGCGCTGGAGCTGGGCTTTGAGGCCGTGCGGTCTCTCAAAGTGCTGAGTGGAGCGTGAGTTGGGAAGGGGACGGGCTCTGAGCCAGGGAGAGGGAGGCAGGAGGGGATCTAGCCAGGGGGGCTGGGACTTTTAGAGGTTTCAGGCCCTGTCCCCAGGCCCTAACTTCCCAATGGGGCTGACGTGCTGGGGTAGGTTGAGTACCGCCCAGATGTAGGGGGTGCCACTCACATAGATCCTGCCCACTGCATGAGACACACGGCGGGGGCTGACCTTGAGAATGGAGCGCAGGGACTGAAAAACCCCTCTTAGGCATAAATCTACAAGCAACATCATTTGCCCCAAATGGAAGGTAACTATAAAAACATAGTAAAAAAAAATGCTATTAATCTTTAGCGGAACATTGTTGCCTGACTGCGGCTGGGAGCATGAGCTATGTGTCTGTTTTTTTCTAAAGAGAGATTGACGAGATGTACAAAGGCGTTAAGGACACCCCGATACCGCGACAATGAGCCTGTTCAGACCAGCACCATCCAGTGGGACGTGCTGTCGTGATCAAAATAGCGGACATCTGCAGCCGGTTTGGGAACCACGGGCCGCACATGGCCGCGGAGGGCTGGGAATGAAGCTACCGGGATCAAAGACCTGAAGCTTTGATTTGGCTAAATGTATGTTTAATTGGCAACATGTGGCTAATGGCTACCATGTTGGTCAGAAGTTCCTAGAAGGCTGGGAAGTAGACGGAAAGGAGTCATTTCATGCTGTGCCTGTGAGTGCCACCGAAGGCCACGCTGAGTGGCATTTTTGCATCTCACACCACGGTAAACACTTTCAGTAGAACATTCTGCTCCGAGCAGGTGGGGGCCTGGGGCTCAGACGGGAGCAGTGACCTGGGCAGGGATATGGCCAGCAGGCCAACAGATTGGGCCGGTGAGAAGGCAACAGGCTCGGGTGGACTCCGGCAATGCATCCCTTACATACACAGCCAGGGCGGGGCCAGCTCGGTGTCAGCCTCCTGGGCCCCTTGTCCCAGAGGACGACGCCAAAAACAACGGGCCCTATGCAAACACCCTCCGCTCCCTCCTCCTGGGATCACGACTAAAAATGCCTCCTGACTTTGCTGAATGCCTCCCCGGGGCCAGAGTCCCCCCTGCAGGACAACCCTGGGTCTAGAACTCCGGGGAGGGGGGCTCTGAGCTCTTGCGCTCTGTCTGTCTGCAGGTGGGTGGGCTTTGAGCGCCCTGGCTTCCAAGGGCAGCAGTACGTGCTGGAGCGGGGCGAGTACCCGTGCTGGGGCGCAGGGAGCAGCCACACGGCTGAGAGGCTCACCTCCTTCCGGCCTGTGGCCTGTGCTGTGCGTCCTGCTCCCCCTCCTCCCAGGGGGCCCCCTCCGAGCTCCTCCAGTGGGGGCTTGGGAACCTTGGGAACCGGATGTCCCAGAGTTCAGTGTCTCAGGTCCCTTCTTCAAACTGTGGGATGTGGCAGTCCCTCCCCTCTCTGAGCCTCATTTTTGTTTTTTTCATCTTGCAACGGGGCCCTAGGACTTCTGTTGTGGGAGGAGGAATGTTCAGCATCTGGCCAGAAGCCGCCACAAACATTCCATCCATGGCCGCTTTGTTTATGACCTGAGTCTTCTTCTTCTTCTTTTTTTTTTTAAAATGTTTTATTGATTTTTTAACAGAGAGGAAGGGAGAGGGATAGAGAGTTAGAAACATCGATCAGCTGCCTCCTGCACACCCCCTACTGGGGATGTGCCCGAAACCAAGGTACATGCCCTTGACCGGATTCGAACCTGGGACCTTTCAGTCTGCAGGCCGACGCTCTATCCACTGAGCCAAACCGGTCGGGGCGACCTGAGTCTTCTTTTTAGGACTCAGGGATGCTGGGACGAGCCGGGTGGGGAGGTGGCAGGGCCAGGTGGGGAGGACGGGCCTGGCTTCCTCCTCCTGGTTTTCTGCTTTTCCTGCTGGTTATGGGGTATGGGTGCAGGTGGCCATTATTGCCCCCATTTTCCAGATGAGAAAAAAGGAGGCTCTGAAAGGTGTAATTTTTTTGTTCTTCAAAAGCAACGTTTATCAATTTACAATCACACAAGCCACACCTATTGATCGTCTCAAATTCAGGAAAAACCCTGAGATGGCAGAATAAGAAAATCAAAATCACTCACACCCATACCTCTGAGGTGGATGCCCACAGTTTACAGTGCTCGGCACTTCACTACCTTTATCTATATATCTACCCACACATAGCATTTTGTTATAAAAACTGAGTCATAACAAACCAAAGGCTGGGAAACCAGCTTTTCTCATGGGCAAATATAGCACAGGGATCCTCCCGGGTGATTCGATCTAACTTATAACATCCTGTCCCAGGGCGCCCTAGGATTCCATTTTGCAAATAGGATCATTTGTCCGTTCATTCCTCGAACGGCCCAGGCCTTGTGTCACGACAGGGACCCATGGTGGACTCTGGCAGATGCAAACCCCGCTTTCACACAGTGTGCAACTTCGGGTCTCATTTACTCCCCAGAAACAACCCTGAAAAGCAGATGTGGTTAGTTTCCGTTTATGGGTTTGGAAACGGGCTCAGAAATGCTGTGTGACATGTCTAAGTTCAGTCAGCTGGTAAGCGGGGAGCCGGATTCGAACCCAGACCTCGGCAAGTCACAGCCCAACACACCAGTTTAGCTCCTAACCCCTATTGTTGGGTATTCAAGTTGTCTTCCCTTTTTTCTTTTTCCTTCCTCCCTTCCTCCCTTCCTTCTTTCCTTCCTTCCTTCCTTCCTTCCTTCCTTCCTTCCTTCCTTGCTTCCTTCCTTCCTTCCTTGTCTTTCTTCTTTCCTTCCTACTATTATCACCAAGACTTATTTATTCCATGATTATTTTTGTGCAAATTTCTGAAAGGGCAAATGGAATACTTCCTGTAAGGTTTCTGGAGCCTGTTGCCTTATTGCCCTGTTATCACCAAGACTTATTTATTCCATGATTATTTTTTGTGCAAATTTCTGAAAGGGCAAATGGAATACCTCCTGTAAGGTTTCTGGAGCCTGTTGCCTTATTGCCCTTTCAAAAGAGTTGCGAGAGAGACTGATTTGGAGACAAGGGTGGGGGCGGGGTGGGCAGAGGAGGCACCCAGCTGTGCGCTGGAGGGTCTGACCCTGTGCCCTGTGCCTGCAGAACCACCGGGACTCGAGGCTGACCATCTTTGAGCAAGAGAACTTCCTGGGCAGGAAAGGAGAGCTGAGTGATGACTATGCCTCCCTCCAGGCCCTGGGATGGGATGGCAAAGAAGTGGGCTCCTTCCACGTCCAGTCGGGGGCGTAAGTGCATCCCAAGCTCTGCCTGGCAGGGACGGCGAGGGTGTTGGGAGGGTTAGGGACACCTCCTGGGACAACCATGGATCTCTGGTCTTTGTCCCCACCCCGGGGCCTCTCTAGGGTAACAATCTGCCCTTTCCCCTCCTCAGCTGGGTTTGTTGCCAGTTCCCCGGCTCCCGGGGTTTTCAGTACGTGCTGGAGTGCGACCACCACTCAGGCGACTACAAGCGTTTTCGAGAGTGGGGCCCGCATGCCCAGACCTCCCAGGTGCAGGATCCAGCAGTGAGCAGCCCGCCCCCCCCCCCAGCCCCGGGCTAAGCAGGGGGACCCGTGCTGAGCTGGCAGGGGGGTGGGGGAACCCGCACTTGTCTGGACCAGAGGAGCCTGGAAGCTGTCACCTGCTCTTTTCTCCGCTCCCAGCCCCTGCGATCCCGAGTGAACCTAGCCCCCATGTGAGCCAGTCCATGCACGCATAGTCAGCACGAAAAACTAAAATAAAAAAGTAATCAAAAAGGTCCGGGGTTAGCTCGTGCTCTTCAATTTTATGAATCCTTTGAAAGCCCCGATTTTTAGCTTTGTTAATTGCCTCTGTCATCTGTCTGTGTTTTCGTTCACTGAGATTTGCTCTTTAGTATTCCTTTTTCCTTCTATCGACTCCGGGCTTACTTTAGTTTTTGTTTTTACTAGATTTAAAAAAAAATTATTGATTGATTTTTAGAGTGAGAGGAAGAGAGAGAGAGAGAGAGAGAGAGAGAGAGAAACATCGATGTGAGCGAGAAATCTTGATCCGCTGCCTCCTGCATGCCCCCTACTGGGGATGAAGCCACAATACCAGGAATATAGTTGGCAACCTTTCAGGGCAGGGGCTGATGCCCAACCAACGGAGCCACACCGGCCAGGCTATAGATTACCTCTAACGTCATAAGCCATCTGGCTCCTTTTCCTCACTCCCTTCCTCTACCACAGTGAGTCTCGTAGAGACAGGAAGGGTGGGGTCCTGAACAGCCTGCCCCTGCTAGAAAAGATAACCTTATCTGGCTCAGGAAAGGGAGGGATGTGTTTAGGAACATTTGCACTTAATTGTTAACTCCCCATTGTATCGTCCCATTCATTCAAATGATCCTATCTGCCCAGGACCCACTGAGCACCAAGCCCTGGGAAGTGGTGAGCAAGACGCATAAAGTCCTTCCCCCACCCAGTCAGATGGGGAAGGCAGATATGTCTGTGGTGGATGGCAACACAGAGCTGTGGGGGAGGGAGCGTGGGGGCTGTAGGGCTGCGAGAGATAAGAATGGGCCTGGGAGCCCGGCCAGTGTGGCTCAGTGGTTGAGCGTTGACCCACGAACCAGGAGGTCACAGTTCCATTCCCAGTCAGGGCACATACATGCCCGGGTTGTAGGCTCGATCCCCAGTACGGGGCATGCAGGAGGCAGCGTATCGATGAGTCTCTCTCATCATTGATGTTTCGGTCTCTCTTTCCCTCTCCCTTCCTCTCTCTGAAATTAATAATAATAATAATAATAATAATAAAAAGAATGGGAGAGGCAGGGAGGCCGATTCTCCCTGGTGTTTTTCTCACTATGGGTTGAATAAGGTGTTGGAAGAGCATTAAAGAGATAATGGGGAAAATGCTGGGTTCATGCTCTCCTTTTAAAGAATTAAGAAAGTAGCCCCTCACACTTTAGTCTGAATAAAGGAGGAGCATCTCACCTATCATAGGAAAGCCTTGGATCCCTGGGAACAAAGCAGGCAATATTTTCTGAATGAACGAATGAATGAACAAATGAATGAACAAATGAAGGAGGGGGCCTCATCGAAATTGGATGGCGGCCTTATTAAGGGCCAGCCGCAGTGAGAGCCAGAGTGAGGCTGGCAGCCATAAAAAATGGGACCCCAGATGTGTGCTGATGGCTGGAGTGACAGGCAATAAAAAGATGATTTGTCAGGGGCGATTTCGGGAGGGGAGGAAAGAGAGCGTGAAATTATTTTTTATATCTTGCCAGGAGACCAATTTTCCTGGGTTATAAAGGAAAGGGAACTTGAATTATTGATGGGATTTGTCCAGAAGTAAGTGGTAAGCACGGAACACCCATCATCCAGAACATTGCCCTCAGCCAACAGGACCGATCACAGGGGCCGGGCTGTCAACCCTGAACCAGCGTCCCCTTGGCCCAGAGGGGGCAAGGCACTTGCTCAAGGCCACACAGCAAACATGATCCATGCTGCGGCTGCTTCCAGCCTCGTCGCCCAGCTACTCACTCACTCGTGGCAGGGATGGCGACGACTATTTGAAGTCGCACACTCACCTGGGTCTGAATCCAGGATCCATCCTGAACTTTCTGGATAGGACGACCTTCAGGGGCCTCTTGGCCTGTTTCCTTGTTTCTTCAAGGAGGGGCCGTTGCGAGGGTCAAGACCTCAAAGGTGCTGTGAAAAATAAGGGGCGACATCATGTGCGGCTTCTCTGTCTTCTCCTCCATTCTCTCCCTCTCTGGCCCCCTCCACCCCACCCGTCTGCCCAGCTCTCTCTCTCTCTCTCCCTCTCTCTTGGCCACATGCTCCTCTCCCCACGGCCTCGCTGGTCACTCCCCCAGGAGCGAAGAAGCTGTGACAATGATGGTGGTGGACATGGTGGAATAAAAGGAGGTGAGAAGTTAAAGATCTCACAGCATGTTGGGTGTGTTTATGAGTGGGAGGGAGAGAGAGAGAAAGAGAGAGAGAGAGAGAATAGCTCTTCCTGCGCCCCTTCGAGAAGTGGCTGAATGGAACAGCTATTATTACTCACAAGGACCAAAGCACTGGTGATTACTGTAATCACAGCCCATCGCCACAGCCCTTTGTAGAAAAGAGAAAGAGACAGCGTCCACTGAGTGTCTACTTTGCACTGGGACCAGGGCCAGGCGCTCACACATCCATTATGCCTGAGCCTTCGCCGCCAGGGGCAAGGCCCGCGTCCCCCTGACAGCGGAATGAGCAAGGGAGGCCCCCACCTGGCCCCGGGGAGAGAGGGGGTGAGCCTGAGCTGTGGGTGGTGAATCCCTACCCACCCATCCCTACTTCCTGGGGCCTCTGTGTACAGTTGCCATAATTACAAGATTAATGGAGGGGAAATATCTCCCAGGTGGGTAGGCCCTTCCTTCCTGCCTCCCTTCCTTCCCTGCCAGGTGCTCCTGAATCTGCTCTTGAAGCAACCCACCAGGGAGGCAGGCCTGGGGGTTGTGGGGGTTTCCTCCCAGGCGGGCAGTCTGTCGCTTTTAGCCTCCGGGGATCTTCAGCAGCTTCTGGGAGGAGTCCCAGTTTTTATTTTAAAGAATCACCCCGCCCCTCTCCTAGAATCAACGCATCCAAAGGGGTTGAACGACCCTGATTCCTTCAGGAGGCAAAGACTTGACCCAAGTCTGGCCAATAATAGTCATCTGGGCTGGGCACATGACCCGATTTAAGCCAACGAGAGTCAGCTCTGGAATTTTGGTTGGAACCACCTGGAAAGAGAAGCGCTCCACGTGCTGGGCTTGCGAAGTGAGACAGGGTGTATGTAAGCTTGGGACGAGCTGAGCCGCTAGAGGCGGCCTGGAAACAACCAATGAGGGGAAGGCCGGGGGCCTGAAACAGAAGGCGGCTAACCCTCCCCACACGTGGACACCCACGTGCTTTCTTATCACATGGGCAAAAGCATCCTCTCCCCGCTTCTTTTTGGCTTAAGACATTTCAAGATGGGCTGCTGTTCCTTTATATTTTAAAAGGTCCTCCTACTCCCCTAAACCCACTGAGGAAACAAAGAGCTTATC
>NW_005361573.1:1942191-1944860 GCF_000412655.1 Myotis brandtii
TTTACCCTTTGCCGGCTCTTGGTGTTAGTGGTCCAGATCATTCTCCATCCCTGTCTCCGTTTCCTCTTGCTCCAACAGGCATATTCACCCCCTTGCTCGGATGACAAGACTGAGGCCGAGAATGGCAAGTTGATCTGCTCACGTTGGCACAGAGAACCCGGGGCTCCGGAATCTCTCTCCAGGGTTCCTCCTTCTATCCCCTGGGGGCGACCCTGCCGAGCATGAGGCTGATTTGATTGCTTTGTTGAGGTTCAGTCAAAAGCTTGGCACCAGCTCCCGGAGGTTTCTCAGGCCCATCCTGGCCCCGCCCACCACCAGGCCGCTCAGGTGCATGGGTTGTCTCCGGTTCTAAGAAGCCGCCTCCTGAGACTTGTGCTGCACTGCCACCTGGTGGTGACACAGAAATACACCTGCTGTCGGAAAATGATTATTCTGGGAACCCTGGGAAGGGAAAGATGAAGATGGGATCCCCCTAGCTGGTTTGGCTCAGTGGATAGAGCATCAGCCTACGGACTGAAGGGTCCAGGGTTTGATTTCTAGTGAAGGGCACATGCCTGGTTGCGGGCTCGATCCCCAGTAGGGGGCGTGCGGAAAGCAGCCGATCAATGATTCTCTCTCATCATTGATGTTTCTACCTCTCTCCCTCTCCCTTCCTCTCTGAAATCAATAAAAAAAAAATATATATATATTTTTAAAAAAGAATGGATCAGTGGGCCCGTTTCTGAGAAAATAGAGATATGAGATTTGGTGAGAGGGCCTGAGATTCCTTCTGTGTTCTTAATTCTTGCCACAACAGTGTCCCTGTACATCTAGTATAGTTTCTTTTCTTCTTGCCGACGTTGGAAACTTAGGAAATTAACTGCCTTCTCTTTTTTCATTGGCCGCCAGGACGCTCAGAGCCAATGTCCACAGGATTATTAGCAACTGGATAGAACTGTGTGGCAGGCACTTGGAACGCCATTCCTGACTCCATATTCCTTCCTCTGGCCTGAACTTTCTATCTTATTTGATATTTAGATGCTGAGGGCATCTTCATAAACCATATTAAACCCCCTCCTTTAGGAAAAAGAGATAAAAGAAGAAGAAAATATCCTCTTTTTCGTGGGAACAGGAAGGACAAATCAGGGTTAGCCCTTCAGAAAGACCTTGCCAACATTCTGCAAGCCTCAGTTTCCTCTCCTGTAAAATGGGCACACGACTCCCTGCCAGGTCCTTGCAGGGTTTTGTGTGGGTTTCAGGAGATGCTCCCACCCTATTTCCCATCTCTCCACCCCCCAGGGCTCTTGGCTGCTTGCCCCGGGCAGACTGTAAGGCAAAGGGCATCCAAAGAACAGACCACTTCAGCCTCTGCAGGCCCACTGGCTGCCGCTGCTGGAGCCTGGTGCCCTGAGCCCAGCCCCCGCCTGCCTCCCGGGAGGACTGCTGGCCTTCACAACCCTCCGCCTCCTGACTGCAGGCGCCACAGGGTCCCAGCTGAGTTGCAGGGAGCCTGGACGCATCTCATAAATAAAGAATGTGCTGTTCTGCAGGGTGGCTGCGGCGTGGCCATGGCCGTGTGGGGGTGGGACGGCTGCATTCGATGAAGCCGCGGGAGGCAGGGAGGACTGCACAGGGGCTCAGGCAGGGGATGATGTAATGGGGCCAGGGTGGGGTGGGGGCTCCGTGAGGCCAGGGCCTGGATACAGACTGTGGGGGCTGAATCTTGATTCAGGCACCTTCTAGCTGTGTCCCTTTAGCCTCAGTTTCCTCATCTGTCAACTGGGGATGATATCAATACCTGGCACCACGGGGCTGTCATAGCTACCAGGTGGACCGGCTAATAATGCGGATTTTTTCCAATAGCTGGAGTCACACATATGTTGATATAGATGCGATTTTGTTGTATTGCTCCTTCAAATGACCACTTGTTTCGATCGATGGCACACGCGCTTTCTGAGCAGCACTTTAAAACGTACGAGGAAGTGGAAACTTGGGTCTCTGAATGGTCTGCCTCAAAACAAGAAAAGTTCTATTGGGACGGTATCCACAAGTTACCTGAAAGATGGGGGAAATGCGTAGCTAGCGATGGACTTTACTTTGAATAAAGCACTTTCGATGTTTCTCTTGAAATTATCGTTTTTCTTTGATTACGAAATCCACATTTTTAACCGGTTAATAGCTAATCCACATTTTTAACCAGTATCCGCATTTTTAATTGGTTATACTTAGCTGTTAACCGGTTAAAAATGCACATTAGCTATTAACTGGTTAAAAATGCGGATTTTGTAATCAAAGAAAACACGATAATTTCAAGAGAAACCTCGAAATTGCTTTATTCAAAGTAATGTCCATCGCTAGCAAGGCAGCCAGGGTGGGCCTTGCAGGGTAAAGCCAAGAGCTTGCTTCTCACCCGAGACCAGTGGGCCGTCACTGAAGGGCTGCGGGCAGGGGAGGGCGAGGGCAGCTCTGCCTTTGGAGCATCGTCTAGCCTGGGTGGGGACTGGATTGGAAGGCCTGGAGTGGAAGCGGAGGTCCCAGTAGGGGGTGATGGAGACAGAAGCTACAGTGGCAATTGGTGGGGTACTGATGGCTGGGTGACAAGTTCAAGAGGGCACATTCATGGGCTGGGCTGAGGGAGAAGGGGAGGATGACATCTTTGTAGAGTCTGCTCCAGGCTTCTGTCCCCACCC
>NW_005361573.1:1944917-1947070 GCF_000412655.1 Myotis brandtii
CCCGCCCCCTGCCTCTGCCAGCGTCTGAAATCTGAATTCACGGGAGAGATGAGGCGGGAGGCCCGGGAGGGGAAGATGCTGCCGCTGTGCTGGCGGCTGCAGCCTGTGCTTCCTGCCTTTCTCTGGGCAGCAGCAGGGAGAGGCTGGGCAGCTGCACCTGCCGGGGCGGCTGGAGGCCGGGCAGCAGGTGCAGGGCGTCTGGAGGGGGCGGCGTGCAGATGGACAGATGGAGGACGGGACGGGGTGGATGAGAGCGGCAGACGCTCTGCCCCCTTTTCTGTTGTCTGGACACAAAAGCCGAGACAAAGCAGCAGCGGGGACACAGGCCGCGGCCACAAAGCACACACATGCTGGAGACAAAGGAGGGGGCAGAGGCAGGCACCGCAGAGCCAGGGGTGCGGCAGGCAGGCTCCCGGGCCTCCAGCGAGGCCTGCTTGTCTCTCAGCCGTGATCTGGGCACCGTAAATGGAGAGGTTGGGGGGCACCGGTGGGCCCCAAACCTCGCCAGTCCCACTGGACTTTTGCTCAAAGGAAAACAGATCATGGACTGCACAAAGCTGAGGGTATTGCTTAGATCCTGGGGATGGAGACAAGGTCTGATGATAAAGAGAGTGACCGTACCTGGGTTGCAGGTTCGATCCCTGGCTCCGGTCTGGGCCTGTGGGGGAGACAACTGATCAAGGTGTCTCTCTCACATGGATGTTTCTCTCTCTCTCTCTCTTTCTCTCTCTCTCTCTCCCTCTTCCCTTCCTTCAACCCTTTCTAAAGAAATCAATGGAAAAATATCCTTGGGTGAGGATTAACAACAACAACAAAAAAGGAGTAGGTGAGTAAGTACCCTGGCGTCCTTGACCTCACAACTCAGGCGTGTCCCACACGGGACCGCAGCAGGACTGAGCACTGGTTGCCCACCTGACACGCTCATTGCTGTGGACTGAACTGTGTCCCTCTGAAATTCACATGTTGAAGCCCAAAATATCCACCTGACTGGACTTGGTGATAGGGGTTGTTAAGATTCAATGGGGTCAGAGGGTGGGCCCTTCCCCAATAGAATTGGGGCCCTTACGAGAAGGGGAAGAGACCCCAGGAGTGTGCAGATAGAGGGGTCACGTGAGGACAGTGAGAAGGTGGCCGTCTGCAAGACCAGGAGAGAGGCCTCAGGAAAAACCAACCCTACTGGCACCTTGACCTTGGACTTCCAGCCGCCAGAACTGTGAGAAAATAAGTTCCTGTTAGGCCACCCAGTCTGACCAATACACTCATTAAGGCACCTGCTCTGGTTTCTTCTCTTCCCCGTCTCACTGCTCTCCTCCGTCACCAATGCTTCCTGGGATCACGTCCCAAATGAACCACTTGCACTTGGATCCTTGTCTCGGGCTCCGAATCTGGGATGATCGAGGCTAGTATTCCTGCCTTACCTAGCGGGACTGCTGGCCTTCACACATGAAGGCAGCCTCTGGGGGCAGGACAGCGATAGGACTCTGGTGAACACTGGACTGTGCTCATCCATGGCCATGATCTTGAACCAGTGATGTCCCTCCTGGACTGAGGGCGATTGCAGACACCAGAGTGACCCCCGCAAGGCGGCAGGATCATTGTCCAGCAGCCATGGGGCTGTGCATCCCTCCCAGGGGACGGGAGGGGGAGCGTGAATGCAGACAGGTTTTCAGACCTCCCGCAGCCAGAGCTTCCCCACGTTCTAGCTGGCTGAGCTTGGGTAAGTCACTTCCCCTCTCTGAGCCTCACTTTCCGTATCTGTCAGCTAGAGGGGATATCAGCACTTCCCCAGAGGGTGTCTGTGGGCACTTGGAGTGTCAAGTAAGGGTCAAGGAGTCAAGTTCATTACATCTGAAGGTGGTTACAGGGGAATTTTGTAGTTACTGGAAAGAAAGAAAGACTCTATAGAAGTTAGGCCAAGCGATGTGGTGGCAAGAACATGGGCATGAAGACTCAGAGGAAGGTTCGAACCTTGACTCCACCATAAGCACTTGGCCATCTAGCGGGGTTAATTGAGAGGCATACACCCAGGCTGTGCGGGTTGCGCTGCTGGTACTGCAGGACCGGTCCTCATACGCCGGGGTCCGGGGTCGCACACCGCACGCGCGCCTCTCCATCCCTGCGCGCTCCGGGCCGAGTCCAGCTGGGTACACGTT
>NW_005361573.1:1947373-1948578 GCF_000412655.1 Myotis brandtii
AAAGACGACGGGCTGCGCTCGGGGGACCGGAGGGAGGGAGGGCGGGAGGGAGGCTGCGGACGAGTGCGGGGAGGAGTTTGCGAGGGGAGGCGCTTGCAGGGGCTCCCCCAGTTCTGCGCTGGGAGCCCGGGCACAAAGAGCCCTCTGCACTCGCGCCGCAAGACTGCCGACCCGAGGTAAGCCGCCGCCCCATCCTCACGGCCACCCCTCCCCAAGCATCCGCGTCCCCGCGCCGGGAACAGCTTAATTCCCCGAGGGTATGTCCCAGGGTCCCAGGGTCCCAGGCAGGGGTCAGAGGATGGCAAACGCGCCCCAAGTGCCCCGATGTGATGGATGAAGAGCCTCTCCCTCCAGCCCGCAGTTGTCAGATGCAGCTGAGACCCCGGCTTGGGTGGGGCGCGGGAAGGAAAACGGAAGGATGCGCTGGAGCCAAGTGAGGGTGGGGAACAAAGACCCTCCCACCCCGCTGCCAGACGGACACGAGGGGACCCCAGACCTTGTCGGCTCCCCAGGTTCGCCGTTATCCGGCCAGGTCTTGGACAGAGCCCAGTGGTCTCAGAACTGGGGGTGTGGACGGGTTGGTGGAGCGGGGTCCTGGAGCCCCCCTCCCTCACCCTGGGACTCCTCTCCCCGCTGGCGCCTGCCAATGACTCAAATCCCAGGTGTCCAGCGTCCCGTGCGCGGCTCCCAAGGGGTGGACAGGACCAGACAACCGCCTTCGTTGAGAATAACGGCATCGATAACGGTAATAACACATCAGTTTACGCAGCGCTTGCTATGTGCCAACCACATGCGCGGTGCTTTGCCTGCGCGACTACCACAGTCCCGCGAGGTGGCAAGAACCCCATTTTTAGGATGAGGACACTGAGATCCAGAGAGGGCGAGGGACGCGTCCAAGGTCACACAGCCAGTGATTCTGAATCCAGATAGGTCGGAACCTAAAGCCCAGGTTACACCCCCAAACGGGACCGAGAAGACCCCAGAGCGCACCAGCTCCCTCCCCAACTCTCCTTGCCTATGCATTCCGTCTGGAGAGGCTGGGAACTGGGCAGGGAGGGGCCAGATCTCTCCTCTCCCCCCGCGGAGGGCCCTGGGCTAGAGAAATTGCCTCTAAGTCTGTGCAGGGGGAGGCCCCGGGAGCCTGGGTTCCCCACCCTCATCCCAGGCTCCAGACCCGTGGCTGCCGCGCGCCGGGAATCGCCGGC
>NW_005361573.1:1948777-1976210 GCF_000412655.1 Myotis brandtii
GCTGGGGGCCGGGGATGAGTAACTCGCTCCACTTGACGGACAGGGAGACCTGAGGACCGCGGCGCTGAGACTTCAGGGGCGGGGCTCCCAATACGCAGGCGCCCGGGCCACGTGGCCAGGGGATGAGTCAGCAGGACGGGGTGGGGCTGGGCATCTGGGTGTGTCCTCAGACCCCCGCCTCCCGCTCCTCGGCTCCTCCTCGTGCAGGTGGTCAGACCATCTGTGGAGAGAACAGTCCCTCCCCTCACCCCTCGCCCAGAACCCCGGTGCAGAATGGTTCCCTCCACCAAGCTTTGCGTGGCTTTGAACTCATCCCATGCTCCGTGTAGTTAATTCCATGTGGAAAGAATTTTAAGGGTAGCGTCCCCTCTGCCCATAAGGCCCAGGTATTTTATGATTCAATGACCCTGGGCAATGATGTGGAAGCCTTCCTGCCCCGCCCAGCCTGTTGTCCCAGGAGCGTCCCTATTTCTCGGCACTCCCTCAAGCTAGGCCTGCTTCCAAAATGAGAATTTTACAATGTTTGGTGATTTTTAGGAATTTCCTAAGTTTAATAAAATGCGTGATAATCGGAGGAGCGTTAGGGGAAAAGGGAAGGAAAGTCCGTAGTTTCATCACCCAAGAATAACTTCTGTACCGACCATTTTCATGTGTGTTCTTCCGGCATCCATTTCTGTTACTGGAAATACTAATTGAAGCTGTGCTACCCGTCTGCCGCTTTAACAGGTCCCATGGGATGAGTTTCTCCGTGGTTTTACCTGCATTGTCAGAGGACTGGTGTTTCATGAAGCAAACATGCTCACTCTACTCAGCTCCCTATTGTGAGACCTGCCAGTTGTTTCGTTTGTTTGTTTGTTTTGTTTGTTTTTTACTCCTTCATTTTTAAGTTCTTTTCTCTGGCCCTTTCTCTCCACGCTTCCACCAGAGCAGGATTATGCTCTGAATTTATCACTCACTGAGGCAGCGCGGTGTGGTGGGAAGAGGAAAGACTGAGAGCCACACTACCCTCTCCACCTACCCTGTGTCAGCCTCAGGAAGGAGGTCATTTCCCTTCTCTGAGCCTCAGTCTCCTTCTCTGTAAAGTGGGAATCAGAGTCCCCGATTTAAAAAGCTGTTGTGAGGTTATGAACCAGTGTGTGTAAAATGCCTGACGCCCAGTAGGTGCTTAATACAGACATTGCTGCTATAGTGCACCCACTGTGTTCAGGCTGAGCTCACTTACTCAGGACCCCCCCCCCCCCCCTTTGTATAGATACTTAGTTATTTGCTTTTCTTTGTATTGGGCTGTTGGTTCTTGGGGTGACCCTGGGGCTGTTTGAGTGTCCTATCTCTGGAGCACGGGGCCCATTGTGCAGGTTCAATGGGCTGGTGAATAACTTATAGCAGAGCCCTTTGTCCCCCGGGCATCCTTCCTCTGTGTCTGCAGCCTGGCTCCTCTGTCAGCTGGAGCTCTGAACAATAGCCAGAGATACTCAGGGGCAGAGGCAAAGGCCGGCTGAGGGTGACATCTGTCTCCCCAGCCCTCTGTCGGCTGATTGGATCAGATGCGGCAGGTGTCCCCTTCTCCCTTGTGGTGCCAGGTGGGCCCCTCAGAAGGCTGCCCAATGAGTCATGAAGGGGAGGGAGGGGCTGAACTGTTGTGTGCAGGGGGGTGGAGCAGATCATTCATGGGAACCAACGCGAGCTCCCATTTGCCGAGGTTCTGGCGGAACCCTGCCTCATAGAGATCCCATGATGAGCCTGGGAGCTGGGCATGACAGATGAGAAGCGAAGGCTCAGAGAGGTGAAGCGACCAGCTCAGAGTCACACAGCACGTTAGCTGTAGAGTCAGGATTTGAACTTGAATCTAGTATAACTCGGAACCGTGTATTTGTCACTGCTCCACGACAATACCACCTCTCCTAAAAGTGAACTCAGTTGCCTCAAGTCCATAGAAGCGATTAGAGTAAACCGATCTGAGATGGTTTAACAGTCTTGGTCCAGTGTCTTCACAGTAATAGTAACGCTGATGCCCACGGTGTCCGCCATGTACACATACCTTCCCCAGGCCTTTTCTCCTTTAAGCCTCCCCCTCACCCCCTACATTTGAACGGAAGCCTTCTGCCCCTTTGGGGTTCAACAGGCCTGTTTACAATCCATTGGCACCATTTTCTCCCTGGGTGACCTAGGAGCAACGCACTTTACCCCGAGCCTCAGTTTCCCCATCTGTAAAATGGGGACAACGAAACCCAAGTCTTGTTTTGTCAGTTTTTATAAAGGTGCCCCCAGTCAGTATCTGTCCTCAGGAAATGTTAGCTTCCTTTCCTTCCCCTCCTTCTTGCTTTTCTCCTTTCTCTCCTCCCCACACAGCTCAGAGGCTCCCTGGTGTGAGGGGGACTTGAAGTCCGAAGCCCCTCTTTTGTGTATGTTGTTTGACTTTGTCCAGAAACAGCGCATTCTGCCGCTCTGAAGCCTCGGTCCCCCTCAGCCCCCCTCAGCCAGTCTCCTGCACGGCGCCCCCCCTCAGCCTGTTATTCCTCAGCACTCACTCAAGCAAAGCAATTTAGGCCAACTTCTCCCGTGTGCCTCCCATCTCCGGGCAGCTATTTTATCCCCGAGTCAGGGAAAACCCCGCACCCAGAGGGATCCTAAAGTGCAACCGAATGCATGTTTTCCTGGCAGCCGCTCCTTCATGACCAGGGATGGAGCGCAGAGCTCAGGGGGGAACTGGATGGCCCATGGGTGGTGTCAATGAGCAGCGTGGACAAGGGCAGGAGCCATAGAACTCGAGCGGATAGATCATAGTCATCGCCCCATTTAGTCTTCGCAACGGCCTTGGGAGGCAGGCACTGACTGTCCCAGGTGCTGGGTAAGAAGCCAGGCCCAGAGGGGTGATGCTCCCGCCCAGGGGGCAGAGCAGGACAGGGATCCGTGCGGTAAAGTCCTATTTTCCCCGGGCATTAGGCTGTTCTGATTGGCACTGGCCTGACCAAGATACCTGTCAGTTTCCTGCTTGACTTCTTTTTAAAAAATATATATTTTTATTGATTTCAGAGAGGAAGGGAGAGGGAGAGAGAGAGAGAAACATCAATGATGAGAGAGAACCATGGATTGGCTGCCTTCTGCTCGCCCCACACTGGGGATCAAGCTTGAAACCCGGGCATGTGCCCTGACCTGGAATGGAACCCGTGACCTCCTGGTTCATAGGTCGATGTTCAACGACTGAGCCATGCCAGCCGGTTTCCTGTTTGATTTCTGATCTGCATCCAAAGAGATCAGTTTGTGGCACAGGCTGTGATGTCAGACCAGGACCCCTGGCATCTATTCTCCAACGTGCCCACGGGTACCTATATACCAGTATTCCATCTCTCTCTTGATGACAGGAGTTCCAGACATGTCACAAGGCCACCACGGCCCTCACAGCATCAAAGGAGTAACCAAGATGACCTTTCCTCTCCTGTGCACCCGCGGGACGTAGAGACCAGCGTCAGGCTCTGCACCCCGTCCACCATGAGATCCGTATGCGCTGAGACCTGACTCTCAGAGGTAGGAGGGGACCCTAGGAATCTCTGGGGTCCAGTCCCTCAGTCAAAGCTTTCCTCATGGGGCACTGACCTTGGCCTCAAGTGGGTGGGGTGTGGCTCATGTGGGCCAATGGGAGCTGAGATGCTGGGGTCCGGGCCCCCCACCAGGTCTCTGTATGGCCTTCCATCCAGCCCTTCTTGGTGCTTGTCCTCTGTCAACACATCTAAAGGGCTTTTGAAAACAAAAACTTTATTGAGGCATAATTTACATACAATGAAACGCACCTATTTAAAGCATACATCTCAATGTGTTTTCATAAATGTATACACCTTTGTAATCAACATGGCAATCAAGAGAGAAAACATTTTATCACCCAAAGTGTCCCCCTGCCCATCCCCTTCCAGCCCCATTCACAGGAAGCCACGAATCGGCTTTCTATGCCTCGAGATAAGAGCATTAATTCGAAAGTGCCGTTAATATGGGAACCTTTGTGTCCGGGTTCTTTATTGCTCGGTGTAATGTGTTTGAGGTTTGTACTTGTTTTTGCATGTGTCAGAAGTCCTATCCTCTTTTTTAAATCTAACTTCGTGGAGGCATCATTGAAATATCATATAACACATCCCTTTCAAGTGCACAATTCAGTGATTTCTAGTGAGTTTACCAAGTTGTGCGCCCAGCACCGGAAATTGGTTTTAGAGCGTTTCTTTGCCCCATGAGACCCCTCACACCCACTTCCCGTTAATCTCCCCATCCCACCCCTAATCCCAGGCAACCACTGACCTACTTACTGTCTCCACAGGTTTGCCTTCTGTGTACATTTCATATACATGGGACCGCCAGGCATGTGGCCCCTGGCGCCTGGCTTCGTTTACTCGTATCATATTTCTGAGGTTCATCCGTGCTGTAGTATTATCAATAGTTGGTCCCTTTTTACTGCTGAGTAGGTTTCATTATATGAGTGTACTATGGTTGGTTTATCCAATCACCACGATGGGGTTTGAATTAGGTCTGTGTTTCCTAACTGGGTATATACCCCAGCCCCAAGGGGGTGTATATGCCACAGGAAAAATATGGCCTGTATTTCTGGGACATCTGTATTCCACAAAGTTTTACTCCAAGTTTAAATATCATTAACTGGTGAAAGTAATTTTTTAAATGTATTTTATTTTTTATTGATTTCAGAGAGGAAGGGAGAGGGAGAGAGAGATGGAAACATCAATGATGAGAGAGAATCATGGATCGGCTGCCTCCTGCACGCCCCCTGCTGGGGATCAAGCCCAAACCCGGGCATGTGCCCTGACCAGGAATTGAACCTCGACCTGCTGGTTCATGGGCCAACACTCAACCACTGAGCCACACCGGCCGGGCTTGGCAAAAGTATTTTTGGAACATTTACTGTGTGCCAGGCAGGGGCTAAACCTGAGGATTAATTGGGAGTCATATATTGGATATGTGGGGTTGGGGACCATAGTTACCCGTGTTTGACCTCAAAGCCTTCCTCTCTGCCCTCCTAGTCAGCTGTCGGCTTGACCTAGGAGCTAAAGTTGCCCTTGAAAATCCCACCGCCTTATGGCCATCACGCTCCTGGGCACACGGACAGGGGCCAGGGAAAGGGACGTTGAGGTCACACGATGCTCCTCTGAGGGTCTCTTTACAGAGCGCAGCCAGTTCCTGGGGCAGAAGTGAGAGGAGGGGATGTCTCAGAGCTTCTGACGGTCAAGACCACGCAGGAAGCAGCCTTGCAGATAAGTATTCAAGCTGACCAGCCCGTAGCCGACCAGCCTGCCCTGTGCTGGTCTGTGCAGGGAAGTGTGGTATCCTGGGACCCCCAGGTGGGAGGGGAGATTGGTGATGCAGCTCATTCACTTTCCTCCCTCTATGCCACAAAGGGGCTGGTCCCCACTTTCTGGGGCCCCGCAATGGGTCATTTTTGCACTCCACTTGTGGCCTCGAGACGAGTATTTTATAAACGCCACCATCAGGAAGTTGTGAGGAGCTGAGTTAGTTACTTCATCTCGAGCACCGCACCGCGGAGCTGGCATCAGGAGGAGGTTGGGGACTCCGGGTGGCTGGCCTGCCTGCCTTCTCGGTCCTGGCCCTTTGTCATCATGTTGATAAGACTCGGCCAGGGCTCCTCTGCTTGGCAGTCACGTGGGGATCTCAGCACCGCGCCTGGAGGGCACATTCTTCTCAGGGCAGGGGGCTCAGCACCCCTGCCCCACACCCTGGACCCGTGCCCAGTCCCTGTGCTGACAGCAAGTTCTGGAAATAGGCTGGTTAGCGGCGAGTCCTGCCCAGGCCCAGGCCCGGGGAGGGGCCTGGTTGCGGTTTCCTCCTGCAGTGTGGTTGGCTCTTCTGTCTTCCAGGATGGGCCTGTGGGGGTCCACGTGGGAGCCGGGAGCTGGGCCCGGGATGCCAGCGCGTTGGCTGGGCGCTGCCGGGTAAGTCTGGGTAGGCGTGGGGTGGAGAAGGTCCATGGAACTTATTTCATGGAGTGGGCGGGGGGAGGGGAATTCTTCCTTCACCCCAAACCCTCCCCAGGTCTGGGCCTGGCCGGACCCTCGAGCTCCTGGGAGCCAGGGCGCTGGAGGCTTGTTCTGTGTGGTCTTGGTGGGGGTGGGTGGGTCGATGGCCCAGATTTCAGCACCTTCCTTCATTCAGCACCAACACGGACCGAGCCCTTCTCCCAGCCTGTGGATCTGGACGTGAACGCCCGGCTGGTGCATGGTTCTGCCCTCTCAGATCATCACGTGACCATGTGCCTGATCCCAGTCTCAGCAAGGAAGTGGGCTCCCCATCCTGGGAGGTATGCACGTGTGTGTGGAGGGGGTGTATTTCGGGAGGGGGCTGCAGAGGTCTCCTTGGAGGGAATGTTGTGGAAAGAACCCAGGCCTCCCCAGGGCTCTGAGGCCCTCTCTGCCCACCGGAACCCTTGCCACTTCTCTGGTGATGCCCAGGGGCTGGCTCTGGGTTCCCATGATTGCTTCTCCATCCTCCCAGCTAGCCCTCTCAAGGTGGGGCATCTCACCACTTCCTGTTCCTAGTAGTGTTCGGAGCCCCCAACCGCACCCTGTCTAGGTGCTGGGGGCACAGGAGAGCAGCCGCCCTCAGATGTGGGGTAAGGTTCGGAGGCTGGGGATGGAGGCTGTGTCCTTATCCTCTCGCTCGTGCCTTCCCCAGGTGGCTCCGCACGCTCAGGACTCCGGCCTGGTCTTGTCTTTGGAGCCTGGGGGACCTGGCCACAGGGACGCAGGGAGCAGCCTTCGGCGGTTTTCCGGAAGCCTGGACAATTCTCCCAAGACCTTAGTCTTCCCACCTCCTGGGATGCAGACTCTCGTGGATGGATAACGGGCCCCCTGGTCGAGGGTCAGCGAAATCAGGACCTGGCCTCGGCCGGCTCGAGGGTGGGAGGGCAGCCCAGCGGCCCGCCCTCCCCTTCTGGGCCTTCCTGTCTGGGCCTGGCGGTCACTTCCTGACCTTGGGCAGACTTGGCTCCCCCTTGAATCTCTGCTGGTGCTCAGAGGGAGCCTGGCCGGGGCAGAGGCCCTGACTGCACCCGCCCCAAGACCAGGTCCCAAGGACCCTACCAAATGGGGGGGGGGCATGGGATGGGAACATGGGATGGGAGTGGGGAGGAGCTGCCAGTGGGAGGGAGGGCGGATGCGGCTCAGTAGGCGCGGTCGCTGGCATCTGTCTCGCGCCATTTGCCTTGTGAGTGATTCTCATTTCGGGGCCGCTTTTTGGATGGGGATATTCTGGGCATCTCCTCTTTCTGATGGTCACTGGGAGGAGGCAGTCAGGGTCTGGGCGGAGCCTGGGCCTTCTCCCCATGTTATGGGCTCCTGGAGGGGCAGCTGGCGGTGGTGGTGGTGGCGGTGATGGGAGGGGGGGAATAGCAATTGGTGTGCTATCCTGAAAGGAGAGGGTTTGTTTCCCAGAGGGGAGGAGACCCAGGCCAGGGGACTCGCCGGAAGGAGACAGACACTGGGCCTCGTTCCCACCACCCGAAGGGGCCGGGCCGGGTCTCAGACCCCTGCTCCTTGCAACAGTCCTCGATTCTGCCACTGGGGGCAAAGGCAGGCAGGGCAGGCCCCACGCAGGCACGCACAGGCTCACCTCCACGCCCACCTCCCCGCTCCCCATCCATTCCAGCCGCGTCCAGAGGGACTGGTCCCAGGGCACGCACAAGAGCTGCCAGGGAACTCCCTGAGGCAAGTTGAGAGCTAGGCCTTGTTTTCCCAGGGTGGGTGGGGGCCTGTGTCAGTCAATTCGAGCTGCCAGGACAGGTGGGAAGCACAAATGGATTTCCTCACCGTTCTGAAGCTGGAAGGCCATCCGGGTGCCAGGGCTGCTTTCTCCTGCGGCCTCTCTGCTCAGCTTGCAGACGGCCACCTTCTCGGTGTCCTCACGTGGCCTTTTCTCTGGGCACACACCTGGGGGGTGCGGGTGGGGAGGGATACATCTGGTGTCTCTTCTTATTTTCGTAAGGACACCAGTCCTATCAGGTTAGGGCCCCACCCTTATGACCTCATTTAACCTGAACTACCTCTTTAAGGTACTCCATCTCCAAATATAGTCACATTGGGGGGTTATGGCTTAAACCTATGGTTTTGGGGAGGGACACAGTTTAGTCTGTAATAAGGGGTCACCACAAACATGAAAAGCAGGAGCCATCTCCTCTTCACCATCCTCTCCCTGGCTAGGGTGGCCCCGGGTGCCTTGGGGACCCACAGGGCGGTGAGGAGGAGCCCCCGGGAGAGGGATGTCCTGGGAAGAGCCTGGGCTTTGCACCGAGGGTGTGTGCTGTGCTGTACAACCTCCCCTCAGTGAGTCTGATTTCCATCTGCTCCCCTGGGGGCCGCAGGGGGGATTCCGCAGAGTCAAGTGCTTGCGCAGTGCCTGCCTCCGAATCTTGGCTCCCTAAACACGCCCGCCCACCTGGAGTTGAGAGCTAGGACTTGCCTGTGTTCGGCATCCGGTGTAATCTCAGCATCTGCAGGTGCGGAGGCATCTCTGACTAGCCCTTCCCCTGCCTGTTCTCTCAAGATCCCTCTCGAAGCAGCTTGGGGAAGTGGCTGCTTTTCACGGCCTCCATGGTAGCCCCAAAGTGTCCTGGGGTGTTTCAGTTCTAGTGGCCTCAGTCTTGAGCATCTACCGTGAGCCCTTTCCTGTGTTAGCCATGTGGGGGCGAGGTGCCAGCCTTCAGGATGTCACCGCTGTGCTGTGGGGGAGAAGACCCGCTCCCCACAGAGAACTGGAGAATGGGGCAGAAATCAGTCCGCGGAGGCCCAGGTTCCGCGAGCGCGGGAGGAAAACCCCGGAGTGGGCTGTGGCCGTCTAGACAGGCTTCCCCGCAAGGCCGACCCAGTCAGGTCCTTGAAGGATGAGAAAGGTGGCTTAGCTGAGAGCTTCCCCTAGGGGTGAGGGGCCTGGGGAATCCGAGCAGAGATCCCAAAGGTGAGTTCTAGACGTCATTGCTTTTTTAAAAAAAGTGAGTTCAAGTTCAGCAGGCATCTGTAGTGCAGGACTTGTCAGAGCCTTTAAAAGGCTGGTGGGAATCGTGCGTCCTCAAGGATAGATAGAGGATGAGGTGTTTTCCCCCAACCTTGACGGGGCAGAATCTTTTTATTTTTATTTTTTACAGAGCGTCATTTATTGCTGAGAAACGCTGGGGTTTCTGTGGGAAAACCACAGCAAGGAATCAGAGCCTTTAAAAGGCTGGTGGGAATTGTGCGTCCTCAAGGATAGATAGGGGATGAGGTGTTTCCCCCCAAACTTGACGGGGCACAATCTTTTTATTTATTTATTTTTTTTACAGAGAGTTATTTAGAGCTGGGAAACGCTGGGGTTTCTGTGGGAAAACCACAGCAAGGACAGGAGACGACATAAGTAGGGCACACACAGGCATCACCTGGAGAGGCCACAGACCTGGAGAGGCAGGGAAGTCTGACCTGGGGTCTGGGTGTTGGTGAGCTCTGTGCAGCTTTGGGAGGAGGAGGAGGAGACAGGCTAGTGGTTGGAGCAGCCAGAGGCCTGGCTGTTGGTGATCGGAAGAGAAAGTCCACTGGACACGGTGGTTCTGGGGCAGCTGGCCTTTTGTGGGAAGACGCTGGTGTGTGCGCGTGTGCGTGTGCGCGAGTGAGTGTGACAGGATCCAGCCCCCTGGGAAGGGGCTGACCAGAAGCAGGCAGGGGGTTCTAGCCAGGACAAGCAGGGTCTAATTTGCAGGGGAACTGGAGTGTTTGGTGGGAGGGTCTTTGAGGCCCACAGTCAAGAAGCACCATGCTTCTGGGCCGGGTCCACGTGGGTAGGTTTGGTTCTGGTGGACGGAGGGGCTGGGAGGCAGACCCCCTGCCCTGGTCAGGCCCAGCTCGCTGGCTGGTGGGCGCAGGAGCCGCGGGTTGCAGCTGGAGGGGCCCGGGCAGTGTTGCATGCGGGTGATTAACCTACTAACCCAGGGCTCGGCCGGGACGCTGTGACGTGTGACGAGGTGCCTGGCCTTCTGCCAACCGACTAACCCACTAACCAGGCCCGAGCATGTCCTACTAACCCCCCGCAGCCAGACCCTACTAACCTCGCAGCTCAAGGGCCTTGAAAGGGGCTGGGACGTGGGGGCAGACGAGGCTCCAGCAGGCCCCGCCCATGGCCCGGGATCTCTGTGCAGACCCACCTTCCAGGGCAGGGCGTGCAATGGGACTCACCGGTCGGTCCCTTCCTGCTGGGCGCCCATGAGCGAGTCACCTCGCCTGAGCAATAGCCTGGGCGACTGGTCCTTACTTCTAGTTTCAATGAGGAGTCCCGTGAATAGTGAGGTCTTGACACCTGGCAGAAACTTAAGGAAAAAAGGGTTAGGGTGGGGGTGGGAGGCCCAGACCACCTGGTTGATCATGACCCCCGCCCAGGCCCTGGTCCCTCTGGGTGTCCTGCACACAGACCCCGCTGCCTGCGGCCACACACTTGCTTGGAACCCCTAACCGCCTCTTCCCCCCACTCTTCCTCCTCCTCAGCTTTCTTTTCTGTAGGCAGCTCTTCTGTTCGGTTACTAACCTGTCTAGCCCGGGGGTGCCCCCAGTGCACCCCGACCGTCCCTTAACAGACTAACGGACCCGCGTGTGTTCCTCCTTTTCTCCTAGTGACTCCGTGTGTGCGGCTGCGGTGCCCCTGTCTGCTGGTGCTGTGCTCTGACTTACTAACCCAGCCCCTACTAACCCTCTTTTCTCTTCTTACTAACCCCAGCCCTGCCGAGCTCTGGGCCCCCCTGGGGGCTGGTCCTACCTCCTTTTGGCAAGCGGATGTCCCCGGGGCTGGCCCTGCAGACAGATGCTCCACTTGGCTGCCCCAATTGGCTGTGAGTGGAGCCCATTGGGCCAGGTCTGAGGCGGTGGGGGGACAGCCCACGGACCATCCCAGTGGCCCGGAGGACGGGGAGGTCATGTGCACCTGGGAGGCTGGCCTCTGAGCACGAGCCTCTCTCCTGTGCCGGGTCTGGTTGCCACAGGGACCGGGTGGGATCAGGGAATCCTTGGGGGTGAGTGTGGAGGCCTGTGGGTCTACAGTGTGGAGCACTGGGCGTTTCCCAGCCCAGGGAGCAGAGAGAAGGGCCCGGGGGTGTCCCTCCTTGCAGGGCAGCGGAGGTAGGATCTTCCCCATGGGAAGTGGATGCACAGGGGTCAATGAGGGGGGGGGGTCCCCATACGGGAAGTCAGTAAGAGCCTTCCCTACACGGGAAGTCAATAAAAAGGATTCTTCCCAAACTCGACACCACTGAGGGGAGCATTTCGTGCCGGAAGTCAGCCAGAGGGGGCATTTCCCATATTTGAAGGATGGGAAGTAGTCATCCCGAGGGGAACTGCCGGCCTTAGCACAGGCAGTGAGAAGTCATGGCCAAGAGACCAGTGAGAGGGGCTGCTCCTGCAACAGGCAGTGGGTAGAGGGGCCCTTCCCCCAAACCCGAGGCTGGGATATCGGACTCGCCCACCCAGGAGTCGATAGGGCCCTTTTTCTTACCAGGGGTCATGGAGGAGGCCTGGGAAGAAAGCAGGTCCTCCCTGGGTTTGGAGTTTATAGGAGGAAATGTGGGAAGCAAGACATGAACCCCAGGGCCCTGCAGGGTCCTGCAGCCCCGCAGGCCAGCCAGGAGCTCAGCCCTGGCTCCCCGTGCTGCTCCGACCCACACCCTAGTCCCCGCCGGCCTCCCCCAGAGCCCGCCAGCCGCTAGGCCAGGGCCACACCTGGGGGTGATCGTATGTCTCACCTCCAGTAGGCACCGCGGTCTCTTTGGGCTAATCTCTGGCTCCCTCGCACTAACCATTGCTCCACCCAGCTAACCCCTGCCTTGCCCTGGCTGCCCCCAGGGGCTGACCACTCGCTAACAGCCAACCCTGCCCTTCTGGGGGCTCCAGGCTCCTGGCCTGGCTCTGACCGGCTCTTCATTAACCTCTCCTTCACCTCCACTAACTCCTGCCCTCCTGGTCTGTTCCTCTCAGCAGAAACTAACGGCTTGTGGATTTCCTTCTGACTAACAACAGGTCTAATGCTCCTCCTTACTGTTACTATTAACAGCTTGGATGTCAGCATGGCTGGGGCGGGGCTGACCCACGTTTGAAATGTTGACTGACACAGGGAGAGGTGTGGCTAGTAGCCTTGGACTTGGGTGACTGCTCTGGGTCAGAGCCACCTGGAATCTGTGAAGACCATGGTACCCGAAAGGGAGGCGCAGGGCTGGGTGTGGCTCAGGCTTGATGGGGGAGTGGTGTCGCTGGGGTGGGGTCAGAAGCACAGTCTGCCTTGCGAGGTATTGGCCACTGGACACATTCTATACACCCTCATAATCTGCATTTGGGTTTGGTCCTTTTAAACAATAGCCTCATAGCTGCAATAGTCAGAATGAGTGACTGGTGTGTACAGAGACTGTGCCATGACATATGAAATCATCAGTCACCAGCCCAGGGCCTGGAGTCCTTCCTTTGGGGACATTACAGTTTTGGAAGCCCTAGAGCATTAAACTTTGGAGTATTGAGAAGTGGTGTAAATCCATCACCCATTTACACCTTAGCGTGAATTAGCCCAGCCTCCGCTTCTAACTTCTATGCAATTTAGTTGCACTAAGAAGGGGTACTGGTGTGTACAGAGACTGCCATGACATATGAAATCATCAGTCACCAGCCCAGGGCCTGGAGTCCTTCATTTGGGGACATTACAGTTTTGGAAGCCCTAGAACATTAAACTTTGGAGTATTGAGAAGTGGTGTAAATCCATCACCCATTTACACCTTAGCGTGAATTAGCCCAGCCTCCGCTTCTAACTTCTATGCAATTTAGTTGCACTGAGATGATGGGCGTCTGGCTGGAAGGAAGTCTGGAAGGGTGGAGGAAGGGTGCTTTGGGAGCAGAGAGGGAAAGCCACAAGGCCGGGGGTTCCTGGGTGGGGGGAGGGGTAGGCGGGCATCAAGGGGAGGAGGTCATGGGAAGAGGGACCAGTTTTGCTGGCTCCCTCTGAAAGCCAGCGTCTGTGTGTGGGAGAGGGCAGCTCATGCAGGGCCTGGAGGGTTGGATCAGCTCAGGGACAGGGTCAGAGGCCGGCCTGGAGGCCGTGCAGGCAAGGTGCTCTGGTCGTTGGCTGCTGGTCTGGGTTGAGAGCCGCTGCAGCTGTCACAGGCGCAGCTAAGCTAACCGAGTGGTGCTGGCAGTGCCGTGAGGCCCGGGTTGCAAAGGGAACAAGAGGAGAAGGCCCCAGGAAGAGCTTGCGGAAGGTGCATGGGCTGCTGGCAGCACCGGGGATGGGCTGGAGTCTGCGCTGGGGAAACACATGCCTGCTGCCCTCTCGTGGCAGCCTTGCCACATTGCACGTAAAGCAGGAAGCTCAAAACATTTTCCATTTGGGGAAACTCCGCTTTGTTCAATGACAAAGATTTGACGCTGCTGAGGACCTACTATGTGCCAAGCACTGCTCTGGGTGCTGGGACCCACACACGAGCATTTCCATTATGGTGCTTATATAGCTCAGTGGGGGTGGGGTGGGTGGGGGCCATGGTAGGGATGGTCTGGGCTGTGAAAGCATCCAGGGGACAGACAAGGATACTAATGCACACATTCTGTGCCAGGTGCAGTGCCAGGCATTGGGGATGTGTGGCGATTAGTGCTTTAATGCCAGTGTGTTGGGGGGTGCGGGGTAGACGGGGGTGTGGGCAGTCAGCGTGGCCTTTCTGAAGAGAGAGACCTCTCAGCAGAGCCCTGGCGGCGGGGAGTGTGGTGGGGTGAGTTCTGGGCAGCAGGAATGGTGGACACAAAGCTCTGGGGGGGTCAGAGAGGATCAAAGGGGTTCTGGAAGGTTTACGGGGAATGTAGCAGGAGACAGATGGGAAATGGACCCGAACCAGGGAGTTGGGCTTTGTCCTCAGGGCAATGGGGTAGGAGGCCACCGATGTGATCCAGGAGGCGAGGTGTTGGATTTGAGTTTTAGGATGACAATGCGGCCCAGGTGGAATTCCGAGGAGCTTATAAGAGTTATGGTCAAGTTGTAGATAACCGATTAGACCCTTTGGGAACTAGGAGGACCCCCCTAGGCCCGTCTGGAGATAAGCAGGGTCTATAACTGCTCGCCCCAGTTGAAGGCGGCGCTGCAATGATTAAAAAAGCAGAGAACGGTGTTCACGCCAGGCTGGGGGCTTGGCTGAGCTGCCAGTGACGCCTGGGGGAGGAGCAGCCTCGAGAGCCCGTCACCCCAGGCCCCTGTGGTATGTGGCTCCCACGGGAGATCTGGGGGTAGTGGTCATGCTGCAAGTCCAAGAGAGTCTCATTGGAATGGGAGCCCTTGGTCCAGGGGGCTGCAAGGGGGACCTGCAAGTGTGGAGGAGTGAGCTTCCGAGAGGCTGAGCCTGGCCCTGGGGAGGGAAACATGTGTCTTGGTGGGTAAGGGACCTTCTGTCCCCGGAGACAGAAAGATGGGACTAGGCCACCTTAGAGACTGATGATGGCATTGTGTGTATGTGTCCTTGACCTAACACCAGAGGACGCCGAGCCCACGTAGGCACACTGTTCACCCCCCTGCCCCCAACCCTAGCCTGCTGATGTGTGCTCTGGCCTTGAGGCCACTGAACCCACGCTCCTTAGGTTCTCATGAGCTGGGGAACTGGCCACCCAGGCTGAAAAGAAAGGATCCTAATCCTTTAATAGGCAGCAGGAGGGAGGGGCCATGGTGGACGCTGCTTGAGGGCTGTGATGTCACCCATGCTGACCTACGGAGCGGGGAGGACGCCCGGGGTGGGGACTGGTCTCATCCCAACAGAGACCCCGAAGGCCCTTCTGGAAAGTCTTTTCAGGGACCCACTGTTCTACTCTAACAAACCAGAGGAGACATTCTCCACGTCACAGCCTCCCGGGGAGGGTGCATGTGGGGACAGAAATTCAGCTGTAGATTAAAATCAGATTTTTACAAGGACCCAGCGACGGAGTGTAAACTGGGCTCTTTGTCTTCACCCATGAATGTCGCATCCTCTGTGTAAACACCATCCTGATATTAAAAGCAGATTCGCACCCAAAGATGACTGTTTCTTAGCTGGCAAAAGGGATGCGTAGTTGGGAGAGGGGGACTGGTGGATTTTCAAGGAGCAGGAGTGGGCTTGGTCAGCCTGTTTTTCAAGACCATGACCTTTGAAGTCAATACAATGGGTACTCTTATTTTTAATTGTGGGAAAGTGCACATAACATAAAAGTTACCACCTTCATAATTTTAAGTGTATGATTCAGTGGCATTAAGTACATTCACATTGCTGTGCAACCATCATGCAGAACCACTGTCAATATTTATATATATAAAAGCCTAAGTGACCTTTACGACTGGTTGACTGCTATGACATGCACTGAGCACCAGGGGGCAGATGCTCAAGTAGTTGGGAGAGGGGGACTGGTGGATTTTCAAGGAGCAGGAGTGGGCTTGGTCAGCCTGTTTTTCAAGACCATGACCTTTGAAGTCAATACAATGGGTACTCTTATTTTTAATTGTGGGAAAGTGCACATAACATAAAAGTTACCACCTTCATAATTTTAAGTGTATGATTCAGTGGCATTAAGTACATTCACATTGCTGTGCAACCATCATGCAGAACCACTGTCAATATTTATATATATAAAAGCCTAAGTGACCTTTACGACTGGTTGACTGCTATGACATGCACTGAGCACCAGGGGGCAGATGCTCAACGCAGGAGCTGCCCCTGGTGGTCAGTGTGCTCCCATAGCCAACCTCCCTCGGTCCCTACCCCTGGCTGGCCTCGACTGCCCCAATCAGGACTGGGTGAGACGGCCCCAATCGGTCCCGATCACCGGCCAGGCCGAGGGACCCCACCTGTGCCTGAATTTGTGCACTGAGCCTCTAGTATATATATATATATTTAACAATACCACTTGGTGCCTAGGTCAGTTCTTCAAAGAAAAGCCAGGTTCTTCTTGTCAGGGAGCTTATACCTCATTGGGAAGGCAAAGAGCTCTTTGGTGACAGAGAAACAGGTAGGAAGAGTTTAGGGTGTGGAGATGAAGGGCTGGCAAATACATGGCACACACATTGCTACCCTCCCTTCCAGCACCCATGGCAGACATTGCTAGTTGATCACCTATCTCTCTTTGGGAACCTGGACGCATCGTCAGGATCTGTCTCAAGACCAGCCTGCCGGGGTGTTTTTAATGATTTTGAAGTCAGTCCTAGGATTGAGATTCCTGAGAAACCTGGTCTGAATCCCAGCTTTGCCACTTACCGGCTGTGAGCTCTCGGGGCTAACTTCCCTTCTCCAGGCCTCCACGTGCTCTGGAAGACGGGGTCAGCTCTTCCTGGAAGAAATGATACACGAGAAAAGCCTTGAAGGATGGGGACAACTTGTCAATGGAAATAAAATAGCCAATGCTGCTCCAAGGTTCATCAGACCAGTTTTATGGGAGATGGGGATGGGGATGGTGGGCACTCCAGAGGAGGTCACATCAATGCTCAAGGTGGCCAAGCCAGAGCTGCAGTTCCTAGGCATGGCCAGAAGGTGGCAGTATTGTGCCAAGACCACTTCTTAGTCTCAGTTCTTAGGTTCTTAGAAACCGCTCTGGGTGTCTCTGGGGATGCTCTATGGTGCTCGTTGGATTCCAGTGTTTTATGGCATTGGGTAGGGAATTTGTTAGGACATGGCATGGATTGGGGAAGGGAAGAGGCTGGAGGCGATGCAGCTGAGCATAGCAGCTCTGGGGCCTCTGTGCTTAAGCCAAGCCAGGTGACCTCCCTTCTCTAAGCCTCAGTTTTCCTCTCTGCAAAATGGGCAAACTGCGACTTTGGCTTCGATTTCACTATGCTTCTCCTGGCAAGGAACATTTCTATGTGATCACACTGGTGGTTCTGGCAACGCAGAGTCCCCTCATGTTCTCCTCCTGAGGTCTAGAAGATTCCAGGAACCAGCTGAAGCTGTGAGCTCTGCCTGTAGGCAAGACCATTCCCCCTCCTTCCACCTCCAAACCCCTTGCCTTGACATAAAAGGGCTGTTGCCACTTTCTGAGCACTTACTGTGTGCTCCTTCCACCTCCAAACCCCTTGCCTTGGCCCACCTGGGTTGACCTAAAAGGGCTGTTGCCACTTTCTGAGCACTTACTGTGTGCCAGGCTCTGTACCACATGGCTCCTACATGCTGATTCATGAAGCACTCAGAAGAGTAGCGTTGCCATAGGTAGCTAGTTATGAATAAGGATGGAAGCAAAGGGAATGGGACATGGAGCTAGCACCACGCTCTCACAGGGTCAGAGGTCAAGAAGATGATGTTGAATGAACGAAACAGGGAGCCAGTTGAGCCTTGGGAGGGGTGGTGCCCAAGCTGAGCCAGGAGCAGCCAGATCCACTCCTCACTGGCTGTGTGGCTTAAGGCTGGTGACCTCCCCTTTCTGAGCCTCAATTTCCTCACCTGTAAAATGGGGATACCAGGAGGACAATAGACGGGCCTGAGGATCAGACAGGGCAGCGACTGACCAAGTCACTGAGCAAGTCGGCAGGCAGCACGCCTGGGGCTCGGGCCTCCTTGTCCCCCCAGCTCCTGAGCTCGCCTGAATGGGGCACCGGGAGTTACAGTCTTGGGGGCCAGCTCCCCGAGGGCACTTCTCGCCAGGCCAGGCCATGGCGGATAAACAGATTCTCCCATGCAAAGCGCCTACCACGTGGCAAGCAGCACGGGGGTGGGGGCTGGTTTCGCTCGGCCCAGACACAACCCGAGCTTTCCCAGTCCTCCCAGGAGAGGCCTATCTGTGGGAAGGAGGCCTCCTCCCAGAGAAAAGCCCTGGAATTCGAGGAATGCACCCGCACGTCCAGCCGGCCCCAGCAGGAGAAGGCCTGGCGAGCACAGGGCGGTGGGGGCAGTTTCCCAGCCATCGCCGGGCCTGGGGGCCACCAGGGAACTCATACCAGACACCACCTTTTGCACCGGGGTCAGGCCTCTGCGCCTGGAAGCTTTCCCAGGTTCTTATGCTGGGCGTGCCGAGCCCCGCTAGGCCCCCGTGGTCTTGGACTTCAGCCTCTCATGCAGCACCAGCACCCGGGGTCTGGGGCCAGGTCCTGAGTTGGGCACCGAGGGGTAGAGGGAAAGGTCATGGTAATAGGCCTTGGGGGGGTCCAAACCTGCCTTTGGAATAAGCCACCTGCCACGGACTTGTTATGCTTCCGGTTGCTTTGGAATCACTGCCTCTCAGAGCCAGTGAGCTCCGAGCAGACGGGCTGCGTCTCCCCTAGTGCCACGTCCCCAGGTCCCCTGCACAAAGCTCAGGCCCCACGACTGTGTGCCGAGGGAAGGAGTGAGGTTTTAGCCGCTTCATCCCTCGTAGCACCCTCCCCCCAGGTTGGACACGAGGTCTCACCCTGGATTTCCGCCCCGGGGAGAGCTCTCCAGGAAGAATCCCCCCACCCCCCCACCCCGCACCGGATAATCTGCTCATTAATACACAGTATTGTAAAAGTGATCTATAATTAGATGCTAACCGAGTTGGCCGTAAAATTGGGTGGGCGAGGTCAGCAAGGTAAGCCTGGAGCCAGCTGATTGTTATGATCAATCAATAACCTATTTATTTCCCAACATTTCTATTAACCTCTGCCAGCCAATCACAGTTTCAATTTGGAAGGCTGGGGTCCGCTTTGCTGACTGGACAAGTCTGATTGAAAGCGGGCCCCTGACCCGACCCCGGGGGGCGGAATCCAATTAAAATCATTTTCACTCGTAGATTAATATTTTTAGCATGTTCTACATCCCGGGACCCATCACTCCTGGCAATAACTAATGTCTTGTGACACGAGCAGGTGGACTGGCACTGCCATAAATAATGATTGTGATTAATTAGCTTGTCGGGTCCTGGGGTGGCTTTGGGGTGGCCCTCGGTGCAGCTTCTGGGACGCGCTCCCACCAAATGCTGGCTGCGTGGGCCTCTCTGGGTCCTGTCCCCGAAACAGCCTTTTCTAAGTAGGGGTGGCGTTTATCTGTCTCGGGGTCTGTCTTCCTGTTGAAAATGTGAACTCCTGGAGGCCGGACAGTACGCGTCATTCATTTCAGCAAGTCGCTCATTGTCCGGCATCTCCAGCTTTTGTTCTCTATAGACTGTCTCTTATTCTCTCCGCCGACGCGATGACAGTGGAAACTGCCATGTTTGTGCATCACGGTTCCACCCACGGATGCTGCTGATTGGACCGGAGTCAGGGCCAACTCAAGCTGGGCCGACTGAAGCCTCATCGTCTTACCCCCGGATGCTGCTGATTGGACCAGGGGTAGGAGTGAACCCAAGTGGGGCCAATGAAAGCCTTCTTTGGGAGTTTGGAATTACGTTTAAGGGAGAGAGTCTACCAATGTCTTTCCGTGATCTTCTGTATGCGTACCATTATTCCAGTGATTCTTTCATGATTTTCCTACCATGTGACTGAGTCCACTGGGCTGTTCTCTTCCTGAGGGCAAGGGTAGTGTCAGTCTCTGTCTCACAATATCTCTCCCCGAACCCACAACAGAGCCTGAGTAAATGAATGTCTCTTAAAATCATCTCTGAATAGGAGACTAACTCCCTGCCCACCAGCAGTAACGCTGGTATGGTTGGGGGGGGAGGGGGAGTGATTTACAGCTCAGAGATGGTGATCTGCCCTCGGTCTCCCCAGATTCAAACCTTCCGATGTTCCTCCCACTGCTGGTCATAGCTGGGAGCCTGTAGAGCCGCCTTTGCTTGGCAGCTGTGGGGTGCTGCGGCGTCCCCCCCCCCCCCCTTCCTCTTCTCTGAGCTGCCACTCTGGGATTTGCCTCTTAACAAACTCGGTTTCCAGGCACAAGCCCTGCTGGGGGTTTTGGTTAAGAGGAGATGCTTCCCATTTCTCCGGTTTCTCTGCTCTCAGCTGCCAGGGGATTGAAGAGAGCCGCGCTGAGGCCGTTTGCATGGGCTGCTTGTGCTGGGAACTGGGTTAAATTCGGCACGCACCAACCATTCACAATGGCTCTCCACACCCCGGTGGAGCACGGAGATCCCGCTAATCTTCCGCCAAAACAGTGAGAGCGTGAAGGGTGGCATATTCATCCCCGGGCACGTGGGCATCTGGAAGTTAGGACGAGCCCGGACCACCCACGTTCGGAGCTTTGGCCTCCGGTGGTGTGATGGCAGGACAGAGAATCCTGCTGGGTGTTGTGGGAAGCGGGCCTGGCCGGTTCCGTCGGCTCAGCCCATCCATCTCTCCCTCCACACAGTGAATGCTCAGCATGTACAAGGCCCTTTAAATGGCATCCTCACAGTGGCATTGCTCCCATTATTGTGTATGACAGCTGGGGAAACTGAGGCACAGAGCAGGTAAGGAAGGCGCCCATCAGGACCCCACAGGAAACAGGTGGCCCACTCACCTCGCTCTAGTGCCAGGATATTTTCATCACCCCCCCAAGGAAATCGCATGCTCATCATCACTCACTCCCTGTTCCCTCCCCTCCCCACCCCAGCCCTAGGCAAGCAACTGATCCGCTTTCTGTCTCTATGTCTGGGTAGTCAGTCTAGCACAGGGGTCCTCAAACTTTTTAGACAGGGGGCCGGTTCACTGTCCCTCAGACCGTTGGAGGGCCGGACTATAGTTTAAAAAAAAACTATGAACAAATTCCTATGCACACTGCACATATCTTATTTTGAAGTAAAAAAACAAAACGGGAACAAATACAATATTTGTATTTGCATGTGGCCCGCGGGCCATAGTTTGAGGACCCCTGCCAGGGTCAGGCTAGTTTCATTTGCCCATTTTAGAGCCTGCATTCAGGGAGGATCTAGTGACCTTACTCATTTTGGTGTGAAATTGAACCAAAGGGAAACTAGGGCAGCTTGGTTTTACATAAAGAGCTCTATAATGTGGTTCTAGTTGAGACTGTGTGATTAACCAGCTCTACCCAGTGCATTTGTGAAACCTGAACTTCAGTGATTAAATGAGGGGATTAGACTGAAGTCAACCAGGGTGACTTTGGCCCAGACATTGTTGTTGTCATGACTGGGAAGGTGGGTGCTACTGGTATCGAGAGGGTAAGAGGCCAGGGAGGTTGCCAAACATCCTACAATGCACAGGACAGTCTCCCCCCTACCCCCACCAAATTATCCCACTCAAAATGAATGCTATCCCATTGTATGGACATACCACCTTGTGTGGATCCATTCATCCCCTGACAGATATTTGGGGTGTCTCTATCTTTTGGCCATGGTGAATAATGCTGCTATGAACATTGGCTTCAAGTATTTGTTTGAACATGTGCTTTCAATTCTTTTGGGTACGTATCTACACACACACACAAGAGACACGTCGATTGGTTGCTTCCTGCGTGCACCCTGACTGAGGCTGGGGATCGAACCTGCCACCAGGGGATTATACCCCCGACCCTTCAGTGCATAGGCCTTGCTATGAGCATTGGCTTCAAGTATCTTCAAGTATCTGTTTGAACACGTGCTTTCAATTCTTTTGGGTACGTATCTACATACACACACAAGAGACACGTCGATTGGTTGCTTCTTGCGTGCACCCTGACTGAGGCCGGGGATCGAACCTGCCACCCAGGGGATTATACCCCCGACCCTTCAGTGCATAGGCCGATGCTCTAACCACTGAGCATACCACCAGGGCTTCATTTCTTTTAATTCCTTGGAGCAGGACTACCTGGTCATTTGATAAGTATATGTTAAACTTTTTTTTTTTACTTTACTTTTTCTCTATGTTTAACTTTTAAAGTAACTGCCAAACAGTTTCCAACGTGGCGATACCATCTTGTACTCCCCCCGCCCACAATATCTGAGCATTCCAGTTTCTTCCCACGCCTGCCATGTTTCCCATTCAACGGGCGTGTAAAGGCAAGCTGGTCTGTGAAGGGTGGGCTAAGACGGGCTCCCAGAGGGTCAGCATTGCCCAAGCAGCATCACAGTGGACAGATACGGGGGATTTTTGACAGTTTCAAGGCAGAGCGAAGCCCCCTATGGAGAGCCAGTACGAACACTCCGTTTCCCGCTCCGTGCTGACAGCAGACGGCACGCCCCCCGGACTCAGGCCAAGAAGAAGTCTTGCCCTAAGCTCCTCCGTCTTTCAGATGTGGGCAGGAAGATTTTTTCTTTTTTGTGTCTTTGCTTTATACATTCTTTTCTTTCTGCTTCTGTTGGACTCGGATTATTTACAGGGTGCAGGCAATTTTAGGAGAAGTTTCAAAGCAAATCCATCTGTGCTGAGCTACGATGTGCTGATGGGTCAAAGCCTGCCGCTGACGCGTCCAGTGAACTGCAGAATGAGAAGTCAGCGCCAACGGTGCCTGATATTGAAGCGTCCTGGTCTTCCAGCCACGCTGAGCTCTCTGAGCCTGCTTTCTGAAAGCTCACTGCCCTGCGTGAAGCCGTTCGTTGGCTCCCATCGCCAGAAGAACAATATTCATGCTCCACAAACCCTCCAGTGCTGTATTCTCCACCTACTTCCTCTTTGTGTTCCAGTTCCCTTGACTCGGTTGGGTTTCTCAAATATCTCTGCCCCAGGGCCTTTGCACTTGCTGTCTCTTTGCTCAGAACTCCTTCTTGCTCTTTATGGCTGGACTTCCTGGGTCTCAGCTTTTCGGCATTTTTTGCCATCTCTTCTCTTCCCCAATCACCAAATCAAAATCGTTTCTTTATAGACCTAGATCCCTTGCCCTTTCGTTAGAAATAAAGAATCTATCAGAGGCTGAGGACTTCCCCTCCATCGATCTTGAGGGACAAGAGGAAAGTACCAAGGAGTCACCTCCTTCTGTCAGGAACACAGCTATAGCAACGCCACATTATTCCCAGGGCAGCCCATTATCCGGTAAGATCATCAGGGAGAGTGACAGGATTCTCGGTGGAAATTATTTCTACGGGGTGCAACAACCATTTCTGAAGTCTTAAGCATTTTTCAGGACCCCTTTGCTCACAGTGTCCTTTTTAAGGCAAGTTGTTAACAGTTACACATTTCCACACAAGCCCTAACAGTTATAGATGTTGCACTGAAAAACGAGATGGTGTGCTCCTCAGGCTGTTCTCCATCTCACATCTTACCAAATCTGGGTCTTAGAGCTGTGTTTCTAACCCATCCTGGCCCCTGCAGGGGGAAGAGCCCGCCCTCTGTTAATGGTGAAGACTGGCATTGTGACAGTCAGGCTCTGAATTTCATTATTTGGCATTTTAACCAAAAAATATCCCTCCAGAACTCAATTTCCTGGCAGAAATAAAGAAGGGGATGAAAAAAAGGGGGGGGGAATTTTATTTAATAATAAAATTTGGGTCCTATAATGTGGATTTTTGAAAGAACTTATCCTACTCTATTTGATGCATCAGTCTGGTTGCTTTTTTTCTTTTCTGTCTTCCCCATGAAGTGGTGAGCTCCGGGGGGAGGAGCTGTGGATGTCCCGTTCAGAGCTGCGATCCCAGCAGCTAGTACAGCGCCTGGCACCGAGGAGGCGCTCAGTGAACCTGTGTTGGATGAATGAATGCGTGGATGGGCGACCAGCATGCTTCTTGGACCAGGGCACCAAGAGAACGCTCCCCCCAGCCGGGGTGTTCACTGTGGCCTCCGTGGGTGGGGGAGGTCTTCTGTTCTTAGTAAGTCTCAGTGTTTTGGGGGACACACACACACACCCCTCTTTCCACACTCCCGTTTCCAGATCCCACAAGGCCAAGCCAGCGCGGTCCAGGAGCAAGCGTGCCCCACCCCCGTGCGGAAGGCTGGCCTTGACCCTTCTAGGCTCCCGTTTCTGGGAGAGCAACCCTTCCACCCTCCATCTTCCCGAGGAGATGTTGCAACCGCAGCCACGGGAAAGCTTTGAAAAGGATCACGTAACCTCCAGGGGTTTCTGGGGTCCCCTTGGTCCCATTCTTGCTCCCTCTAGGGTGGCGGAGGGCTGGAGGGGACGCAGACGCCCTCCACGCCCCTGGCCTCTCCTGGGTGAACCTCCTGGAGATGGCTCGGCATCAGCTGACCCCTCGAATCCAGACGCTTCTGAGGGGCAACCACAGGCAAAGTGGTTTTCAAAGGAGTCAGGGGCTCCCAGGTGGGATGGTCAGAATGAGCAAATAAATGACACTTTTCTAGGCTGAGGAGTAAGACTGGGGAGCACAAGAGCCCCGCCCTTTCTCCTACAACACCCCACACGTTGGCTTGGCTTAGCTGGCCCTGTGTCTTGTACTCAAGGTGGGTGGAGTCCTGTCTCACTCCGGGTTCCCCCAAAAGCAGAGCCTGAGATGAGGGTCTGGGTACTGGAAACAGGAGCGAGGGAGTGGGAGATGGGGAAGGAGAGAGCCAACATCCGGGGAATTAGAGAGCTGCTGTCACTGTGAGCGACGGGGCTGGGTCCTGCCCAACACCTCTGAGGGGCGGTGCAGAGAGCCTCCGGACTGTCCCTCTGAGGGGTGGGGAGCAGCATTCACCTCCCAACTTCCGTGCCCTGGGGCTGTGAACTCCCCAACTTCTGGGCTGCCCCGGCTGGAGAATGAGCCATTTCTGGAAAAGACCTGGGGCAGAGCAGGGGGGCAGTTCCCTGGCTTGTCCTGAGATGGGACGTGGCCAGCGTGCGTGGGACTGTGTGTGGGACAGGGACGCGGAAACCCGAGGGGGTGGGATGCGGGCACACGGTCCATCATCAGGTATAAGTGCTAAGGATGGAAACAGTCCGTCTAGAACTGCGATCAGGACAGTGGGCTCTGAAGCCAGACTGCCTGGGCTCAGCTTCCAACGCTGCTCTAGGGCGATGGGGCAGCTCCTTAGCCTCTGCGGCCCTCAGTTTCCTCATCTGTACAATGGGCGCTTCCCCAGTGCCTCAGTCCCGGAGGCAACCGATCGATGTTTCTCTCTCCCATACCCTTCCTCTCTCTCTAAAATCAATTAAAAAAATATATAAGGAGATGAAAGGCAGTTGGGGCCACACCAAATGGACCAGGAGGGAGCTGGCTACGTCGGGGACTTGGCCCCGGCTCATGTTCGCTGCCCACCTCTCCTCAATGATTTACTGGGATCACTGGACACTCCCTTTGCCCCCCACCCCCTCCTCCTCCCAGAGTCCTCACCCATCTCCCCGGCCCCAGCCCCTCCAACGATTCTGCTTGTTAACCATAAACACAAATCCTGTTATCTCCCCTCTCTCCCAGCACTTGCCCCTTGATTTAAGCTGCCTTCCCTTCCCCTTTCATCAGCCCTGGGCCCCTCCTGCCGTATATCTTCCCGTTTATCTACTTCCCGGATCGATACGTGGGGCGGGGGTGGGAGGTGGGGGGAGAGATGGCAGGCTGCCTGCTGGGCCTCCCGCATCCGCGCTTCTTCTCGGGCCAGTATTTCTTGTTAAGCTCCTGTCTGGCCGCGTTCAGTTTCTCATTAGGTTGCTGCCGGGCTGTGGCAGTATTTCTTGCTCCTGGGCGGCACAGCCGGGCGATCCCTAGTAATTCTTAAATGCGGGATGGAGAGGCGGATCTTGAGAGCGTGCGCCCAAATCCTTCCGGCTGTGGGGGGTGGAGGGACCCCGGGGAGCAGCTCCCAGGCCTGTCCTGGTGGGTCCCTGAGTCACATGGTGGGTTTGCCCCTGTGCCTTCTGCTGCTGCTGCCTCCTTGTGTCATTGCAACAGGCTCCTAATGTCCCCTGGTGCCAGTGATCCCATGCCACCCCAGGAAAGAGCCCCCCTCTGCTAAATCACCCCTATTCTTTTTTCTTTTTAATATATTTGTATTGATTTCAGAGAGGAAGGGAGAGGGAGAGAGAGAAACATCAATGATGAGAGAATCATTGATCGGCTGCCTCCTGCATATAGTTGGGAGAGGGGGACCGGTGGATTTTCAAGGAGCAGGAGTGGGCTCGGTCAGCCTGTTTTTCAAGACCATCACCTTCAAAGTCAATACAATGGGTACTCTTATTTTTAATTGTGGGAAAGTGCACATAACATAAAAGTTACCACCTTCATAATTTTAAGTGTATGATTCAGTGGCATTAAGTACATTCACATTGCTGTGCAACCATCATGCCCATCCATCTCTAGAACTTTTCATTTTGTAAAACATTTATTGAACAAACATATAACATGTAAAGTGTGTTTGTTATGTGCCAGATAGTCGTCTAAATATGTTACAAATATGAACACCTTTAAATTCTCCTAGCCACCCTACGACAAAGACACAAGTATCGTCTCTGTTTTATAGACGAGGAACTGTGGCACAGAGAGGCTAAGCAACTTGCCCACCGCCACACAGCTAGTGAGTGGCAGAGCCAGGGTTCGAACCTAATCACTGGCTCTAGAACACATGCTCTTAAGAGGTGGCTCTTCTTGATGGCCTTGTGGCCTCCATCTAGTTCCAAAATGCTGGTAGGGTCCATTCCTGTTATTTTGACTAGTTATGGTCTATCAAGCAGTCTCACACACACACACACACACACACACACACACACACACACTGAATTAGCGAATATCGTCCATTGCTCCTAGGGGATCTCCGGGGTTAGGTTCCTGACTGCCCGTGGTCACAGCGTTTTCCCCAACTGCTCAACACATAGCCTCGTTTTATGTGCGCGCTGCTTCAGGACGCCTGAGTTAATATATATCGTTGATTCATTAACATCGGACGCTGCGTGCTGCTTCAGGACGCCTGAGTTAATATATATCGTTGATTCATTAACATCGGACGCAGGGCCAGCGGCGCTCTAACTCATGCCCGAACGGAGGTTCTCTAACACGCGCGTTTCCTCCGGAAGGCACGTGGCGGCCTGCGTGCATTTAGGAGCACTACACAGCCCTTCAGCCCTACTCCCCGGGGGCCGTTTTAATCCGCAGAATCAATCAACAAAACAAAAGCACAAAAACAACAGCAGCAGAGGCGCCAATGAAAAGCGTAAGGATGCGAAAAACGTGGCTCCGGAGAGACCACAGAAAGGACACCAGTTCCCGGTCTGAGAGCTGGACCAGGAAGCCGGGCGGCACCTTGCTTGGCCTCAGTGGGGAACTGTCTCACTGGGTGACTCGGTTTCTTTTTGCCGCTCTGCGCATGTTCACCGGTGACCTTGAGTACTGGTTTGGGGTTCCAGATACATTTTAGCGAGTAGGCAACACGCTCACAACCCAGGACGCGCAGGTCTCTGCTTTCTAAGGGTCCTCCCAGGTCTGTCGTGCAGGTTTGTCTAGTTGGAACCACGGCTAAGACGTGTGGAGCCACGCCAGAGCCCTGTGTAGGCCTCCGTCATCTGGGAGTTGGGGGGCCCCGGGCTGGTACTGATGGTGTGATTTTGTTGCATTTAGATCAACTGGTGCCTACATTCAGATGTCATGTTTTAAGTCGTGGGCTTTCTCCCTCCCTCCGTCTCCTTCCCCCCATCTTTCTCCCTCTGTATTTTTTAACCAGCAGAGCTATTCCTCCTGCCCTCTGGGAAGCTGACAGTGGGAGCAGATCTACAGCATCTCTGCTG
>NW_005361573.1:1976557-1989825 GCF_000412655.1 Myotis brandtii
CATTCGACGTCCCACAATGCACAGGGCAGGCCCCACTATCAACAATGACCCAGTCCAAACTGCCGGCTGAGAAGCCCTGTTGGAGAGGGAACCGCTTTGTGGGGCTTTGGTGTTGGAGTTGCATTCATTCAGATTTTTGAAAAGGTGGCATTGGAACATTATTTATCCTGGGTGCTGAGATTTCTGGGTGTCCCCTTAGATTTTACACTCAAGGCGCATGCCTCACTCCCCTCACCCCTCTTCTGGCCCTGCTGCTCCCCGCACAGTCGGCCCTCCACAAATATTGTTTTGAATGAATGGAGCGCCCACCTGTGAGACAGATATTTGCATATGTGTTTCTCAGACGAGGACATGGAGGCTCACGGAGGTGAAGCAACGTGCCCAACACACAGGGATGCATCCAAGGGTTGTCCTTCCCCGAAGCCTGGGCGTTTGCTCAGCTGCCTGTCGTCCTCCCTGCCTCTGAGCATCCTAACCTGGGTCCTCTGAGGGTGGAATCTCCGAGGAAAGGTGAGGAGAGAGGAGAGAACGTTCTAGAATCAGAGAGTGCTGACCCCGTGTTCCAGGCATCCGGATGGAGAAACATGACCAAGGCAATGGAGGCGAGACGACCCCCCTGCCTCTGTCACTCACTGAACATTGTCCCCCAACCACGGGGCTGACAGAGACGGATCCCCCGGGTGCACCGCACAGCTAAGCTTTCTCAGGCGTCTCATCTCGTCTCGTCGTGTCGTGTCGTGTCTCGTGGGGAAGGGAGGGAGGCGGCCGGTTTGCTTGGGAATGCTGGCGGGTAATTTTCTAATGTCCCTTCCGCCATTACGGAGGCTTTGCTCCAATCTCTTATCATATGTAATTCCTAATGATTTCTCTGTTATGTCCTGTTTTATTAAAGCGTCATTGAACTATACCCTATTGATTTAGATTTCACAGACAATTGAAATTTAAATTGACTCCAAATTGAATGTCTCCATGTAATCTCTGTTCTGCAATAAAGATAGACAAAAGGCTTCTATTTTTGATAACAACTTATACTGGAGGCACATTTTAATTTTGGGAGGGAAGGGAAATAAAAAAGTGACAAGAGTCTTGACTTTCTTTGAAAAGTGGCTGATGGTTCAGGGCCTGGGATTTTTTTGTTTTTTTGTTTTTTTCCTCCAGGGCACGATGCCAGAGCTGAAGAATTCTGGAATGCCTGGGCTCGCTCCCCGATGAGAATGGGAGGCGATCTGGGGGTGACCTATGAATGAATGAATGAGGTGACCCACCCACACAGCTGTCCCTTTGTCCAGTGAGGACAGCGTGTTTGGAGTGCCGGGGGCAGGGGGCAGGAAGGAGTGAGGGGAACTTGTCCTGCTGTGGCAGGCATGATTCCAAGCTCACGCCAGGTGAGGGCTGGGCCTAGAGAGCCGTCGTGGAAAAAGGAGGGAAGTGCTTCATTGTAGCCGACTACAAGGTGCTGTCATTTAATATCGGTTCTCATCCAACCTGAGCCTTCGTGGCGATGGTCACTCTTGTGGCTTCTTTCCCTTCTCACCAGTGATGGAGGACAGCAGTGGGGCCACGGGAAGGACAAATGGGAGAGGAAAGAAGGCATCGCCCGGTGAATTCTCTATTCCTTATGAGATAGATTAACCAGAATGGGGAGAATCCACGAAGCGCCTATCAGGGCCTGGGGAGAAGCTGAACTAGTCACAGCCTTGAGATCCTTTCAGAACAGCTCTCTATGTGAGCAAGCATTGCTTCTGGAGGGTTCGAGATCCCCCCTGAGGCTTATCCCACCCGAACCCCCGCATTCAGGAGCCAGAGCATGAGTGGTAGGAGGGTGTATTCGTTTCTTATGACCTCGGTGATAAATGACCACAAACGGAGGCTGAGAACAGCACACACCGATCACCTGACCGTTCTGAGGGTCAGAAGTCCAACCTGGGTCTTAGGAGGATGGAATCGGGCGTGTCAGGAGAGCCATGTTCCTGCTGGAGGCTTCAGGAGTGAATCGGTTTCCTTGCCTTTCCCAGCTTCTGGAAGTCACCTGCATTCCTTGGCTTGTGGCCCCCTCCTCCATGGTCACCACTAGCAAACTAGCATCTTCAAACTGCTCTCTCCCTTTTGCTCTGATCTCTACGCCCATCCTCCCATTTCCATGTGACTTTGACCTTCCTGCCTCCTTCTCGTCACAGTGGATAACTGATCCAGAATAATCTTCCCATCCCAAGACCCTCAATGTAATCACACCTGCAAATTCCCCTTTGCCACATAAAATCCTGGGGATTAGGACATGCACATCTTCGGAGGAGCCATTTTTTTGTCTACCCAAGAGGACTTGAAATTTGCATATGGCAGGGACCTCCTTTTAGCCATAGTCCTACATACTGTTTGGTGCTCCCAACAAAACCCACAGTGGCAGCAGACTGTGGAGATGAGAGCAGGAGGAGGGACTCAGGGCTCCTGCCACTGCCCCCCCCGCCCCCCCCCGCATCCCTGGCTTTCCCTCATCAAGGGGACTTCGTGCTCCCAGTGCCCAGGAGGGAGCTGGGTCGGCGGGGCCTCTGAGCTCTGCAGATGAAACTGAAAAACCGCTCTGAGATTCTCCGGTTTTCACAGCTTCCCCTGTCACGGAGAAATGGCAGCACCACTAAGGCAGAAGTGGGAAGTATTTATTTTTATGGGGGGCTGAAGGACCCCAGGGTTCGTCAAGCAGCGGATGGGACTGAACAAAGGCTACAGATTGGACTCATTCATTCAATAAAAACCCACTGATGTCACCGTGAAATTCCTCGCTCAGTGTAGTAGCCAGAAAAGCGCCCACCGCACCTCATCTCCCCCATCCGCCCTTTCCATCTCGTCTTATCCCGTTCGTTACAGCCTCTCCCACGTTGTAATATATCATTCCTCTCCGCTCTCCGGCATTCCATTCGGTGCTGTTCACACAATTCCTTTCCCTCCCCTCCCGTAGATTCTACCCCCACTCAAATGTCATCTCCGCTCACCCTCTTCACATTCCTCACGCTTAGAAGTATTTACAATTTATGCCTCCAGGAGGCCAAGCCCGGAATATTTCAGGATGAATGAGCCACAGGCCCTGATTTGGGGGAGAGAGAACACATGGTTCACCGGGTGCCTGCTCTCACCTCCCTGCTGCGTCCTTCAGCTTCTCTCTGAGGCCGGGGGCAGGAGGATCCGGTGGCGGTCCAGTTACGGATAAGCGGGACTTGGCTGCCCATTTGGATGCTGTGGTGGGGCATATTGCAGGTGCTCACTGCAGAAGAATACATGGTTGGCCATCAAATCCCCTCGCAGACCTTACCCCCCATCCTTGAGCAATGCTCAGGCCAGTTTCCCGGGTTTGCACATTAGTTCTCTCAGGGGACCGGGTGGGGGAGGGAGAGCGCTTGCCAAAGGCCTAGTGTCTCAGGATGGGCCGGACAGTCTGCGGGACTGAGCGCGGTTCGCTCCCCACTGCCCTCTGCATCTTGGGCTGGGTTTCCTTCCCTAACACGACGCCCCTCCCCCTTTACCCCACCCGTCTCCAGGCACACCCTCCCGCAGTACCTCGTTGTCCGTGCTCCTTGAGTTTGTCTGGACTCACTCAATGCTGGCTACTTATTTGACCTGCCGCTGAGATCTCCCTGGTGCTGGGACCCCAAGTCCACCCTGAACCCCTGGAGAGGCAGCTGCCATGCCTTCTCTCTGCGGCTGTCCCTGCAGCCCCAGTCTTCTGGGGGCTGTATCCAGCTTGCCCTTGAGTCTCCAGGGTTTCGGGGAGTTAGAAGCACCTGGCACATCATTGTAGCTTAATAAACGAATCAATCCTTGTTAGGGCTTGAGTGGCCATTAGCTTCATTATCCTGTGTTTTACTATGGTTGCAAATATCAAAAAATGTCTATATGTGACACGGCACCAGAGTTAAGTTAGGGTTTTTCAAAATGCTGACAAGCCGAGCTCAAAAGGTTCGCCGTCACTGTTCTAAAGTAATCTCATGAGAATGTGGGTTTGATAGTCTACCTGTATTTTTTTCTTAAAAACATATTGATGGATTGGTTGATTTCAGAGAGGAAGGGAGAGGGAGAGAGAGAGAGAAACATCAATGATGAGAGAGAAGCACTGTTCAACTGCCTCCTACATGCCCCCTCGTGGGGATGGAACCCACAACCCAGGCGTGTGCCCTGCCCGGGAGTCGAACCATGACCTCCTGGTTTCTAGGTCGATACTCATGCCGGTCGGGCTCTACCTGTATTTTGTTTCTCACACACAAACACATAAACATGTACCGACTAGAAATGAAAAATAGGTTCATGTCTCTGCTGCCTCAAAGCACGTTGCCAATGACTGGTTGTGCTAAGCTGCTCTTTGGAAGAGAGTGTTTCTCAGTTTCCAAAAAGTTTTCACAAACAAAATGACTGTGAACAGTTTAAAAAATGGTCCAGCTCTGTCCACGTGGGTCTGAGGTGTTGTTCTTCTTTCCGGGGAGCCCCTGGGGGTGGAATTTGTGTCACTTCCTTGTTTTGGTATTTGCTTCAGGTCACAGATCAGTTTCACCCTTAAAACTCCATTTAAAACTCCAATTTGACTCCGTGATCCCACTTCTAGGAATATATCCCAAGAAAACAGAAACACCAATCAGAAAGGATATATGCACCCATATGTTCATAGCAGCACAATTCACCATAGCTAAGATCTGGAAACAGCCTAAGTGCCCATCAGCAGATGAGTGGATTAGAAAACTGTGGTACATCTACACGATGGAATACTATGCTGCTGTAAAAAAGAAGGAATTCTTACCATTTGCAATAGCATGGATTGAACTGGAGAGCATTATGCTAAGTGAAATAAGCCAGTCAATGAAGGAAAAATACCACATGATCTCACTCATTTATGGATAATAGAGACCATTATAAACTTAAAAAAACACACTCCGTTTAAGTAGAAACCTGAGTTGTCATTAAGAACCCTCAAAATATTAATACCTCAGACCCATGCATTGCATTCTGGGAAATTTATAGGAAGGAAATACTTCAGAGACAATAGTTTACATACAAAAATTTAAAAGGCGGGGATATGTACAAATATGAGATTGACTCATCTACCTAAATCTTCAGTCACAGAATGGCCAATTCGTTTCGTGTGTACATTCAGTTTAACAAAAGGTATGGATTATAAGGTCAGGAGCCCTGGAAGATTCTAATGTTTATGGATTCTCATCTTCACACCCCACCACTTGGCACAGAGCTAGGCACAGATTAGACCCTCGAAAATACCTGTTAGAGGCTGAACTGATTTATTAACATGATGGTCACAGACTTTATAATGACACGGAAAACCGCTCAAGGTTAAGTGGAAAAACCGGGGTGCAATATTAAACCTGAAGCATCGTCACGTCTCTATGAACATATGCATTGGCCTTGTATACGCAAAAACAAGGGATGGGCGGTGTATCGAGGCTACAGAATATTCTGCAGCTACTGAAATGATGTTTGCAGATAACAGTCGTGCTAGGATATGATGTGAAGTAAAAAAAGAAAAGCAGGAAGTAAGCGTCCACATGCAGTACAACTCCAGTTTGCATGTATGCATATACTGATAACATGATATTATATATTACACATTATTTAATTTTTAATCATAAGTCTATAATAACAAATATTGCAAACATAAAAATATTTATATATTATTAATTTAATATTAAATATGTGTTTTATATATTTTATATGTAGGTATATATTGTTTGATTTTATGCATGTGCATATATGTATGTTCATATATGTGCACACACATGTATACACATACACTCATAAGCATGAAAATGATCCCCCCACATGAACAGCTGCTTTATTTGGGGAGATGGGATAGGCTGTTTTCTTCCCTCCATGTTTCATCTTCTGCAATTTTCCAAATCTCCTCCTACCCGAGCTGGTGTTACTTTTATCATCAGGACAGAGAAGAACCCCTGGGTACTTTGTAGACAGAAGAGTGTGGGGTGGGCGGGGGAGCGTGCAGCCTTGGGGGACGCTGGAGCAGGAAGGTCTGTAGTCACATCGCATCAGCTGGGGCAGACTGATTCCACCCAAGTCCAAGTCCGCGGGCCTCCTGGGGCAGGAAGTGGTGGTGGGGCAGGCGCAGGGGGGTGGGAGTGGGCGTGCACTCCCTGGGCAGCCGCGTCTCCTGCGGGGACAACTTGGTGGAGCAGCAGCCCAGGGCCCCTGCGGAACTCTCGGGGAGGAATGCGCCTTCCCCTAATTTGCCGGGTCCCTCCAGTTGCTAAGAATGATCGACAGTAATTAAAACTAAGCTAATAACCTCCTCACTCTTGACATTTCTATGGGGTTTTGTTCACCATTATCTACATATAGATTAAAAATTGTAATTGGACTGGCGATCGGGTTAGGAAAATCAACCACCTTCCAACTCGTCGTTTGCCAGGGACTGACACTTTGAAATTTTATTTAATCTGAGAAAATTGAGTTGAACTCTGGCACCCTGGGAGGCGGAGAAAAACACACAGCATCTATCCTCAAGGATCAATGTTAGCTAAGAAAATATTCATGCTCCCCGCAGGAAGAGGTGGGGTCTAGGCCAGAGGGGTGCTGGGAGCAGCTGTGTGGCCACAGCAGACTGGAAAGTGGGGTAGGAGACCCCCAGAAAGCAGCTGCAAAGGGGGAGGGAGGTTTAGGGAAACCAAGGTGACTGCCCCAAGAAAATTCCTGTCATTTCTTTTGCTTTTTTTTTTTTTTTTTAAAATGTTTTTATTGATTTTTAGAGAGAGAGGAAGGGAGAAGGATAGAGAGAGAGAAACATAATAGATGGGCTGTCTCCTGCACACCCCTCACCTGGGATCGAGCCCACACCCCTGGCCATGTGCCCTCACTGAGAATCGAACCAGTGACCTCTTGGTTCCTGGGTCAACACTCAACTACTGAGCTACACCGGCCGGGGCCTGTAGCATTTCTTAAGGGCTTGGGCTGCCTAATCCCACCGAGCTCCCCTACGCTGTTGAGTGATGTTACTGGTTTATAATCCCAGTAACATCCCCCAGGCCCTGCAAGGCTGTGGCTATGGAGTCCTACCTGATATTCTTCGGGTCTCTGCGAGATGGAGGTGCTGGCCCCCCTCAGTGGGCCTACGAGGCAGGGTGTCTACTTCTATGAATCTGTGCTCTGGGAACCTAGAGTGTGAGGAGTCTGAGTCAAGGATTAGAATACCGACTTCGGAAGGCGGCGTTGTCAGACCTGCCCAGCTGCCCCTTCCATGGAGTGACTCATCTGTCTAAATTGAAACCCTTAGATACTAATTCTTAGCCCATGTCCCCAAGGGGATGGCCAGCCTAAGGTTTCTGTCCAATACCCCTGTGAGGAGGATATTATGTTAGCCCATGTCCCCAAGGGGATGGCTAGCCTAAGAAGGTTTCTGTCCAATACCCCTGTGAGGAGGATATTATGACTGCCGTCTATGAATGTGGACACTAAGGCTCAGAGAGGTTGAGAACTTGCTTAAAGCCACACAGCTTCCATTCAAAGCTGGTGGACTCTGAAGCCTGTGCTCCCACCCTCCCTTCTCCAAGCCTTCATCTTATTTAGGAGGGAAAACCTGGGTGGGAGGCAGGTGCAGCCCCCCCCCCCTGAGCGGCCCATCCCTTGCTCCTTCCCTCCCCGAGGTCACAGAGGGTCACCTTCTCACTGTGGAGGCAAACACCCCGCGTCCTTGGCGGCCTCGCGCATTCGCTGAGCTTGGCCGACCAGCGCGAAGGCTGGGTTGTCAACCAGGAGATAGAAAGAAGGAAAAAGCAATTTCTTCCATTTCTTGGCTCAATCCTAAGCAGTCAATACCGTTAACAGTAAATCAAATATCAGGACTGCATTGACCCAGGGAAAGGACAAGGAGAAAAAAATTCCAGAGCAGAATTCGAAAAGTAGAAAATCGCATTCAGCCAGAGGCACAAGTCCTACCTGGGCGCCTGAACCCACAGTGGCAGCAGCAGCAGCAGCCTGAGACCCAGGTGCCCCCGCCCGCGGGGTCCCCAACACTCCTGCTTAATGCGTCCCTGTTCTTTGTAGATTCAGGCGACAAGAGGCCGCTAGAATCAGGGCTGAGGATTGCTGGTCTGAGAGCCTTCGGATTGGGGTCTCGCTCTACAATCCTGGGCTGGGTTGGGAAAGGATATTTGCAGAAAATGGCTTTTGGGGACAGTCCCCTTTCAACCCTCCACCCCTCCTTGCACGGCCCTCCTTAAAGGAGAGAGGTGCCCACACTAGCCTCCAGCTACTGCTCTGAGAATGTGCCCCCCACCATCCTCCTGGGCAGCTAGGAGCCGCCAGCTGGCCATTCCTCCTCCCCTTGACTCCCTTCTCAAGCCTCATTCACTATACTCGCCCTGAAGACAGCCGGCCACCTGCCCAGCAAGCCCACCCAGCAACCAAAGGACTTCCTGAGACCCAGGAAGGAGCAACACCGCCCAGTGGAACTCAATGGAATCTTCTTCCAGGCAAATATCAGAGATGTGTTAAGTCTTTGCCTATGAAGGAGCCTGGGGACCTGTCTCACACTCAGTGTCCCTCCTTGAGGCCCTTGATGTGGACACCTGCTGGTTTGACCTCTCCAGCATCTGTTCCCCTTTGTGGTAGCTGTACCCCACTTTCCTGAAGAAGTCCCCTGCCATGCCCAGTCCACCAGTTTGAATGGGGCTGGCTTCCCATCCCCCATCCCTGGAAGCAGGCTTGTCTCACACTCAGTGTCCCTCCTTGAGGCCCTTGACGTGGACACCTGCTGGCCTCTTCAGCATCTGTTCCCCTTTGTGGTAGCTGCACCCCACTTTACTGAAGAAGTCCCCTGCCATGCCCAGTCCACCAGTCTGAGTGGGGCTGGCTTCCCATCCCCCATCCCTGGAAGCAGGCACATGAACCAGGGCTGAGCCAATCAGAGCACGCCTACCCTCTGCCTTCAGTGATTGGTTCAGTGATGGGACTCATGAGCCCATCTAGCCAATGAGAGTCAGACCCAGGATTTTGGTTTGGACTGTTGGCGTTAACAGTCAGAATAGGTTAAGATACGCTGCAGTGACACACAGCCCCTACATTTTAATTAGGGTGGCTCAAATCTTAGTGGCACAAAACAACAAAGACTGATTTCGTGTTCACACTGCTCAGGCTGGTGGGGGCTCTGTGCCTGTCTCCCTCATTCAAAGATACATGCTGATGAAGATTCCACCCTCTAGAACAGTGGTTCTCAACCTTCCTAATGCCGTGACCCTTTAATACAGTTCCTCATGTTGTGGTGACCCCCAACCATAAAATTATTTTCGTTGCTACTTCATAACTGTAATTTTGCTACTGATATGCTATATGTGTTTTCCGATGGTCGCGACCCACAGGTTGAGAACCGCTGCTCTAGAATATCATCAGATATCATAGCAGGGGGAATGGGACATGGGATCAGATAGGTCTGACTTCAAATTCTGACTTTGTTGCTTAAAGCAAGGGGCCTGCCTGGTACATAGTTATAGCTCAGAGAGTATCGATTCCCCCCTTGTTTGATTTCTTCAACCCTTGTTGATTATATGTCCAAACTGGATTTTCAGGGCTTGGCTCAAACGCTGCCTCTCCATGAGTTCTCAGTACTACCTCATTGTCCAACAAACACCTTCCACCATCTTAGTATGGAGGGGAGCACATAGTAGGGGCTGTCCTCTGTGTACCTTCAGTGTCTAGCAAAGGCCCAAGCACTTGGTAGGCGCTATTCTCAGTGCCACCAAGGTGCTTTGCAATGTCAGGCACATAGTAGGTGTTCTTTGTACCATCCACGATGCTGGCCCAGGGCCAAGCACATAGTGTGTCCTTTCCTTGTGTCCCCAGTTGCAGTGTTCTTAGCTGTGCATCTCCTGGAGGTTATCCTCTAAACACCTTCCCCAGCCTCTAGCTTCTTGCACCTTGGGACTTTGGAGTTTGTGACCAGGAGTTGCCACTAGGGTATAACTTGCTGAAATGGTTGGGGTAGGGTGAGGGGGCATAGCAGGGGCAGTCCAGCACTGCACTGCCCTGTGGAAGTCATCAGGGCACTGTGAGCAGGGACTTGGCTTATGAATTTTTCTCCCAGCCCCAGACAAAGAGGTAAGACTAAGTCATTGGTGATGCGGTTTCCTTGGCAACTCTTTGGCTGCCCTGTGGAAGTCATCAGGGCACCATGAGCAGGGACTTGGCTTATGAATTTTTCCCCCAGCCCCAGACAAAGAGATAAGTCATTGGTGATGCGGTTTCCTTGGCAACTCTTTGCACTGGAGAGTGGGAGAGAGTTTGGGTGAGGGAGGAGGCTGAGGGAAGGGGGACAATTGCTGGGGGAGGAGATGGAGGGGAAATTCCCCTTTATAACGAGGGGAATTATTTATTTGGCTTCCTTCTGGGCAAGTGAAGGGAGGAGTCTACTTGGTGCAGGATGGAGGCTGGTCTGGGTGGGATGCCCTGCCTCTCAGGTTTCCTCCTAGCCGGTCTGAGAACATCCAGAGGACTGGGTTCGATTCCCAGCTCTCCTTCTAACTTGCTGTGTGACCTTGTGCAAGTTACTCTCCCTCTCTGAACCTCCATTTCCTCTCCTTTAAAATGAGGATAGTAATTCACAAGATGGCTGTGAGGATTAGATGACTGTTTTGTGTGAAGTGGGAGGTAAATATAGGGATAGACTATTCTTCTCTTATCTTATGAAAGCGTGGGGAGGTGAAGTGTTTTCAAAGTTGCCTAGTTACAGAGTTGCCAGATTTACAAGAACAAAACACAAGAAAACAGGGCCCCCACCTAAATCTGAAATTCATCAACAGTGAATGGTTTTTTAAAAAGGTGTATGTGCCACGAAATGTTTAGGACATATACTACACAGTACTTGTTCTTTCTCTGAAATTAAAAATGACCAGCGTCCTGTATTTTCACTGGCAACCCTCCCCAGGTTTTGAGCTTGACGGTGCTTGCTTTTACTGGAAAATGAAAGTGATGATAACTGTCACCTAGATTTCTTGAGGGCCTAATACATGCCAGTGTTTTCTGAGTCCTGCCGCCGACCGCCCAGTGTTGGGTGGCCCGCAGTTCAAGGCACGACCACACAGTGTCGCCCTCGGCCCATGGTACCCGGGTGGTGGCAGTGCCACCGGGGAGCGAGCGGCCCATTCATCACGGCGTGGTCGCGGCGCACAGACAATGCGGGGAGCGGCCCTTGCCCGCGCGGCTGGCTGTCGGTACAAAGGATGCGCTGTTAACACGTGTACGGTAATGGGCTCCCCCACGGCCTCTTCCCGGGTTGCCTGCTCCTAGCCTGACGGATGGCCCCAGCCATCCATCTAAATTATGTCATGGGCGATGAGCATCCTCCTCTGTCCGGTCCGTCTTGCCGGCCAGGGCCAGGCTGGGCCTCATCGGGCTGGGGCCACCACGGTCACCCTCCACTCTGGGGCAAGAACCCCGCGGAGTAGGCACCTACTGTGTGCTAGGCCCCCGACGCTGACTCCTTGATTTTCATTCCAACCCATTTCTCAGAAGAAGAAACTGAGGGTTGAAGCTGGGGAGTCTTTATTCTTGGGTCACACAACTCCAGGGATGGCTTTGTCCTATAACGTTACGGAGATAGGATTCACATACCATAACATTCACACACATTTACGGTGCACAGTTCAGTGTTAGAATATGCAGAGTTGTGCCACTACCATCACTATCCGATTGTAGGACATTCTAAGTGCCCTCACTAGAGTCACCCTACCTGTTAGCAGTCATTCTCTTGTCCCCTCTCCCCTTAGCTCCTGGCAACCCCTAATCCGCTTTCTGTCCCTATGGATTTGCCTATTCTGGACGTTGCCTATACATGGAACCATATCAACTGCGGCCTTTTGGGACTGGCTGTGTTGTAGCGTGGGTCAGTGCTTCGTTCCTTTCATTGCTGAATAGTATTCCGTTGTACTGATGCACTAGATTTTGTTTATCCATTCATCTGTTGACGGACATCTGGGTGGGTCTCCACTTTTGGACTCTTTTGAAGAATGCTAGCCTGTCTTCAAAGTGGCTGCAGCATGTCACATACCCACCTGCCACCTAGGAGGGTTTTGACTTCTCCCCATTCTAGCCAAAACTTGCTATTGACTTTAAAAAAAAAATTCTTTATTGATTTGAGAGAGGAAGGAAGAGGGAGAGAGAGATAGAAACATCAAAGATGAGAGAGAATCATTGATTGGCTGCCTCCTGCAGGCCTCCCACTGGGGATCTGAGCCCGCGACCCAGGCATGTGCCCTGACCGGAATCGAACCCGGGACCCTTCAGTCCAGAGGCCGACGCTCTATCCACCGAGCCACACTGGCCAGGGCTCTTGCCTCACTTTCTCATGGCGACACCCGTGAGCCGGGTGGTGCTCTGGTGGCCAGCAGGCGTGTGGGATCGCAGGGGAAGACAGCTAAAGTGGGGCGGGGAGGACGCAGGCGGGAGGAGGTGTAGGACCCGCTGAGAAGAACAGTTTTGCCTTTGGTAGGAGGAGCCCTGAGCTGGAACCCGAGGTCCCTCACAGTGACGTGGGCGTCTCTACGCCTGGGGAGGGCGTGGGACCAGGAGGCCCGCCAAGGCTCCCAGCTGGCGAGACCGCATCTATGGGGGAGGGGAGATGCTGCCCGGGAGGGCCCAGGTCCCTACCCCCGTCTGCACAGAAAGAGGCCAAGATGGAGGCCACGGCGAGGCTGGCAGGCTCCACCTCTCCGTTAGGGCTGCCCCAGGGCCTCCAGGCCGGCGGGCGAGGGCGGGGTGCTGGCTCCCACGCCCAGGACTCTCCTCCGAGCTTCTGGGCTGGCTCCTTCCAGAGAAGGCAGACTCCCAGGACCAGGCCTGCGGAGTGTGTCCTGGTCGCCTGAGGCAGGAGCGGAACTGAGGCTCCGAGTGGACAGAGGAGCCCGGGCTTCTAGGTCTGGAAGCTCCAGTTCCAGGAGCGAGGAGGGGGCGGGACTCCATTTAAGTCCATCGATCACACTCCCAACGGGACACTCTCGTGCCGGTGGCCACTGGCCTGCTCTGCCGCCCGGCTGTGCCTGCAGCTGCTTCCCAGCGGAGCCACCAGCCACCGGCCAGCGGAACTAACGTCCTCTAATGAGAGCCGGGCCGAGTGGCAGGGCAGCTTTTATGGTCTGTGGCTCGGTAATGAGACTCCTCATAAACTGGGAATAAAACTGGGGTCTGCATAGAATGGATGGGGGCGGGCAGGAGAGGGCGCTGACTCCACCTGCCACATCTTTCTCCTCTCCCCTCCTCCCCGCGCCCCCCCC
>NW_005361573.1:1990222-2007667 GCF_000412655.1 Myotis brandtii
GGAAGGAAGAGGGAGAGAGAGATAGAAACATCAAAGATGAGAGAGAATCATTGATTGGCTGCCTCCTGCAGGCCTCCCACTGGGGATCTGAGCCCGCGACCCAGGCATGTGCCCTGACCGGAATCGAACCCGGGACCCTTCAGTCCAGAGGCCGACGCTCTATCCACCGAGCCACACTGGCCAGGGCTCATTGTGGTTTTGATTTGCATTTCCCTGGTGGCTAATGATTTCAAGCATCTTTTCTGTGCTTCTTGGCCATTTGTATTTCTTCTTTGGAGAAATGTCTATTCAGATTCTTGGCCCATTTAGAAAAAGCTAGGCTGTCATTATTGAGTTGTAAGGGCTCTTTATATATTCCGGACACAATGCCTTATCTGATCTGGGATTGGCGGATATTTTCTCCAGTGTGTGGGTTGTCATTTCGCTTTCCTGAAGCTATTGTTTGCAGCACAAGGTTTAGATTTTGGTGGGAGTCCAGTGTCTCTATTTTTCCGGTTGTCACTTGTGCATTTCATGTTGGGAATGAAGACTAAGAACCCAGCTCCGTGTGACTGTGAAGTTGGTGCTCTTTGGCTGAGCTCAGGGGAGGGGCACTCGACCTCCCACGGGGATCTGGCCAGGGTTTGGTGGTCATCTCAGGCTGGTGAGGGTGAAGCTGTGGGGCAGACCAACGACCCTGGAGTCAAACACATTTGGGTTCCAATCCTGGCAAGGCAGTTGCTTTTCTTGGTGACTGGGGCAGGTCATTCAATGCCTTTGAACCTCAGTTTACCCATCTGTACAATGGAGATAGTCACGCCTACCTTTGGGGTTGCTGTGAGATTAAATAAGGGGGTGCCAGCACAAGGAATATGCATAATGAACATAGCTAGGGTGACGATGGCCTCTAGGTTCCCCAAGGAGGGCCCCCAGCTCCCTCACCCCCAGCATGCTGCAGGGCGCTGGGTCCGGAGACACACACCTGCCCTCAGATGACATGTATCGGGACACATGGCTGGGAGGCCCTGAGCCTCCATCCAATGGATTTTTCTCTGGAGCCTGAACACCAAGCATAGTTACCCTGAGTCCTGCTGAAAACTACGAGGGCAGCAGAGGGAACCGGAGGCACCATTAGACCGTCAGGCGGAGGGTGGAGGTGGCTGAAGTCCAGCCATGGCCTTCTCTCGGCCTCCCCTGGCTCCCAGGGCCTCTCTGTCTGCCCTGGGAGTTTAGAGGTTGGTAAAGACCTGGATCTGGAAGAGAAATCTGAAAGGGAGGTGTCATCACCCCTAGGCTACCAATGAGGCGGCTCAGGCTCAGAGAAGTAAAGCCACTTGATGGAGGGCACACAGCATCTGTGTTGAAAAGTAACACAGAGAAGGGCTCCTTGCCCCCAGGCCTGAGAGTCTTCAGGCATTGCCCTGGGACATGCCCCGGACAGTGGACTTTCTCCACGTGGGGTCATGACCTCGGGAAGGCCCCTACCCACATTGCACCTGCCTGGCTCCCCATGAGGACAAGAGGCTTTGGAGCCACACAGATCTGGGCTGGGATCCAGCAACACCGATTACTCTCTGACCCTTGGTCTCTTCATTTGTCTAATAGGGATACTTGCTCCTGCCTCTAGGGTGGCTGTGAATAGAAAACGGGAGCTGGGCCTTGTACGAGCTTAGTACGGACCTGGCCCCCAGTGAGCGCTTGGTAACTGAGACTATTACTAGGATTATTAATAATACAGGTGAAGGTTTTGCAACAGATGCAGACTAGAAACTCACACTAGGGAGGACTGGGGTGTGGTGGCCAGACCATTCCCCCAACCCCTGGGCCCCCAGGCACGGGCCTGAGCTGGTATTTCTAGGGCAGGGGGAGCTGAGAGCACTGTCCGCTGGTGGACGGAGGTGGACAAAATTGATTCTGGCCCGGAGGCCGCAGGTGGCAGGCCAATTGCTGAATGCAGAGCTGCAGGAGATGAGCGGTCCTCAGGTCACGGCTCTGCTGACGCCAGGCAGCGCCCGATCGGGCTGGCAGGCGGGCTGCACTCCTGTCCTAAAGCCAGCCAGCCAGCCAGACTGACAGGCAGGCATACAGGCCCACATCCATGTAGAGCCAGGCCTGGAACCCAGGGCCAGAGTCCCCGTTCCCTCCGTGGTAGGTTGACGTCATCTGCACAGTGAGGCCTGGCTTGTTGCTCTCTCAAGCTCCTGGTGGCCTCAGGCATCCCTTGGCTTGGAGAAGGCCTTCTCCCTGTGTCTCCACATCCTCCTCCTTCTGTACATGTCACGCCGAGTCCAAATTTGCCCTGTTTATAAGGACACAGAATATTGCACTAGCGCCTGCCCTCATGGCCTCATGTTAACTCGATCATCTGCAAAGATCCTATTTCAAAACCAGGTCACATGCACAGGTAGCCAGGGTTAGCACTCCGGCATCATTTTGGGGGACACAAATCCGCCCATAATGAAATATACATTGGCAGTATTTTTGAGCCCCATCTGTATGCCTGGCACATGGGACCAGAGCATGAGGGAGAGAGGTGGGGATGGAGAAGCAGTAGCTAGAAGTGGGCACCATCGAATGCCTGAGGACTGAGGGTGAGGGGAGGTGAAATATGCCGCTGGGCCTGCAGCAGGTGCACCAGGAGATGGGCCTGGAGAAGAAGGTGGAGCTGATGGTGCAACGTCGAGTGCCAGGTGCTGGAGTTAGGAACTGAACCACTCAGACATTCTCAGGAGTCAACAGTAGTCTCAGGTTGATGAGCTAAGGAGCTGTGGAGCGATGCTGGTTGGTTTGTTTGGAGTGGGGAGTCTGTGTTCTCGAACTCAGCTCATCTCCAGCTTTCATTTTACAGGGAAGAACCTGAAGCTCTGAGGGGGGCAGTGACTGGCCCGGGGTCACGCAGCCAACAAGGGTCAGGAGGGCCACTGGAAGGCGGCTCTTCTTGCTTCCAAGTCTGAGAGCACCTGGCCAGGCCTGCAGTTATCAAAATGCTCATTCAGAACACAACAGCCATTACTGGTGACAATAGAAGCCGTTTGCCTGGTTTTGGTCATCAACATCTCCAGGGGTTGGTAAATTCGCAACCAATTTTCAGGGATTCAAATGGAATTTCTAGGTAGTTTCCATTGAGACGCGGAGAAATGATCCCTAGTTGCCATGCGTATCCTATAAAGGACTGGGCCAAATATTCGTTCCTCCAGGGAGTGTTTACCGACCACCTACTGTGTGCCAGGCCACTGAGATGAGGGGCAGGAATTCAGAGATTTAAAAATGAAAGCTCTTTTGGAATCCCAAAATACTCTTGCTGCCTCAACCTATGGAGCGCAGGGTCTAATGTGGCAGACAGTCTCACACCTGGATAATCCGGATCCAGGTAGGATGACTACAGCCAGACTAGGGGGCACTGGGGAAGTGGCTGAGTAGCCTGGGAGGCAGGGCAGGCTTCCAGTGCTGAGTCTGAAGAAAAAAGTTGGGGAGACGAACAGGTGGGCATTCCAGGTGGGTGAAATGGCGTGCAAAGGCTCAGAAGGATAGGGTTTTATAGAAAGCCATAAAATGCACCTGGCCATGAGGCTGGAGAAGTATGGGGAGGACAGGGGGAAAGATTAGCAAAAGCCTTGGAAGTTGTGGGCAGGAACTTGGGCTTTAGCTGGAAGGTAATCCTATCTAATAATAGACAAAGATTGAAATTGACCGTACCTTCGCTACGCCTCCCATGGGCTAATCAGCGAGATATGCAAATTAACCACCAACAAAGATGGTGGTTAATTTGCATACGTAGGCGCAAAGCTGCGGAGTGAAGACTGAAGGCGGCTCCCGCCAGAGCCGCGAGAGGCTTGAACGTGCCTCCGGCCGGAGCGAAGGCCTGGGTCCCGGGTGCCGGAGGAAAACCGGTGCCGGCAGCCAGGGGAAGGGAAGGCCTATTGCACGAATCTTTTCGTGCAACAGGCTTCTAGTAGTGATCTATAAAAGGCTTTAGAGCAGCGGTTCTCAACCTGTGGGTCGCGACCCCTTTGGGGGTCGAACGACCCTTTCACAAGGGGTCGCCTAAGACCACCGGAAAACACATATATAATTATATATATTTTTTGTGATTAATCACTATGCTTTAATTATGTTCAATTTGTAACAATGAAATTGGGGGTCACCACAACATGAGGAACTGGATTAAAGGGTTGCGGCGTTAGGAAGGTTGAGAACCACTGCTTTAGAGCAAAGGAGTAACCTAGCAATATTGGCCATCGAATAGATGGCTGTAATTGTGCAAGAGCAGGATATTTAATATGAATAATCATTATTACCATATGTCACTTACTGAACACCGGGTACTATCCTAAGCATTTACATGTTTTAACTCATTCAATCCCCAAACATCCCTATGAGCTGAAGTGCATATAAAGCTCTTAATCTGGGACCTGGAATATTGTAAATATCAACCAATTAGCTAGATGGTGTTAGCAATCTATATGTACTGTTTGCCCCATTTTGTAGCTGAGGATGGAGGTTCAGACTGTAAGTGACTTGCCGTGTTGGATGCCGGGATGGACATCCAAGATCCTTGGGAGGGAAATACTTATTCTTTAACTGCTGGAAGTGGTGCTTCTTTGGGGGCTGCCTCCCCCAGTGACACTCCCTTCTTGGGGCTGCCTGCATCCAATGACTGATAGATGCAGAAAAAGAAAGGCCTGACCCCTTGTTCCACCTTGAGACCACACTGAAGGGCATTCCAGCTCCAGAGCCCCCATGGGGTCCACTGAGACATTTGTTGGACCTTCCTCACAGCTCAACATCTCCCTGTGCCCTGACCTGCTTCCTACCCGTCTCTTCCACGGGGTCTGACCCCAAGAACTCTTCCTGCATGCTCACTTCAGTCTCAGGGTCTGCTTAGTGGGGACTGACTTATGACACTTGTCCAAGGGGAGCACCACCAGTTACCAGCAGAGCTAGTGCATGGGTCGGCAGTATCCAGAGAAACAGAACCAATAGGACATATACGGATATACTGATACACAGAAAGAGACTTATTATGAGGGACTGGCTCACATGATTACGGAGGCTGAGAAGTCCCACGCTTTGCAGCCTGCAGGCTGCGGATCCAGGAAAGCAGATGGTATAGTTCCTGTCCAAACCCGAGGGACTGAGAACCAGGGGTAAGTCCTGGTCTAAGTCTGAAGTCCAAGGGCCATGATTGCCGATATCCAAGAGCAGGAGAAGATGGATGAATGTCCAGCTCAAGCTGAGAGCGAGCACTCGCCCTTGCCCTGCCTTTTCATTCTGTCCAGGCCCCTTGGCTGGGTGGCGCCCACCTGCATTGGTGTAGGCCAGTGATGGCGAACCTTTTGAGCTCGGCGTGTCAGCATTTTGAAAAACCCTAACTTAACTCTGGTGCCGTGTCACATATAGACATTTTTTGATCTTTGCAACCATAGTAAAACAAAGACTTATATTTTTGATATTTATTTTATATATTTCAATGCCATTTAACAAAGAAAAATCAACCCAAAAAAATGAGTTCGCGTGTCACCTCTGACACGGGTGTCATAGGTTCACCATCACTGGTGTAGGCCATCTCATTTATTCAGTCCATCCCAGATTCAAATACCAACCTCTTCTAGAAACACCCTCACAGACACAGCCGGAAACCATGTGTTACCAGCTCTCGGGGCATCCCTTAGCCCAGTCGAGTTGACGCATAAAGCTAACCATCTCGGCCAGAAAACAAACCTTGATTCATTTGATTTCAGAGCCTCCGTTCTGCCGCACTGCCTCGATTGGGTGGGTCTCTTTGACTCTCTGAACTTGGGTTTCCTCATTTGCAAAGTGAGGGTGTATCCGTCTCTGTCTTAGCTCAGGCTGCCGTAACAACACAGCACAGACTGGCGGCCTTAAGCAACAGACATTCATTTTCTCCCAGCTCTGGAGGCTGAAAGTCCAAGATCAGGGTGCCAGCAAGCTGTGTGATTCTAAGACCTCTTCTTCCTGCCCACAGGGAGTCAGGGGTGGCGTTGCGGGGAGGGGAGCTATCTGTTGTTTTCTCTTATGAAGACACGAATCCTATCAGATCAGACACCCCAATGACTTCCTTAGAGGCCCCATCTCCAAGTATAGCCGCGCTTCAACATAGGAAGAATTTGGGAGGGACACACACACACATTCAGTCTACATGAGTCTGCTCAGTCCAGCTAAGTCCACGCAGAGGTAACGAGCATCTCCAAAGTTCACCGTGGCGCACAAGGGCAGGGTGAGCGACCGGTCCTGGCTGCCCCGGATTTTCAGTCTAAAAGTCCTGCATTCTAGGAAACCCTTCGGGGCCAGATAAATCGAGGCCATTCGCTGGGGGCTGTCCTGGTTTGAAAACGGCAACCCCCTCCGGCCTTGGGAAACCAGGACAGTCAGTCGCCCTTTAACATAATAAAGGCTTATGTTTCCCTCGCGTTTACTTACACTTCTATTTCCATCACGTGCATCCCATGCCACGCCGGCTGCTGCTCTGCTTCAAATGGCTTTTACCTGCACTTCAGGTCATTGGAGCAGCCTCTCTCCAGCACTGCGCTGGGCCCCAGACGAGAGAAAAAAGGAGCAGGGGTGCATGCGCGTGGTCTTTTAAAGATTCGGCTCCCGGAAGTGACGCCATCCCGTCTGCTCTCCTTTCATTGGCCAGAACAAGGTCACATGACCATGCCGCCCAGCAAGGAGCAGGATGGTGTATAATCTTTCCTCCAGGAGGGGGCGCCCCTGAGAAGGGAGCTGGGGTATTTGGACGCTGCTTGGAGAAGGTGATCTGCACCACCTGGGCCGTGGCTAAACTGCTTCTTTCCAGAGCTGGGGGCCCCCTCTCGCGTCTGCACGGCGCTGCCATGCTAATGATTTGAAACAGTGGCTAATTTGACAAGCCAATTGGAGCCCCCGTGATTGCATTTGACTTTCTGACTAATGACAAGAGATGAACTCCCTTTTCTTAGTGCAACTTACAGTTGGATCGCCCTGGGCCATCACCCGATCCCAATGTTCAAAAATGTTGCCTTGTAAATTGTCTAATAAAGTAATAAAGGCAGGGGCTTGCTTAAATGATTTGTCTTTTAACCATGGTAATGGGATTCTTTTTGGGTAACATTGTTTTATGTTCGAATGCAAAAATTATCGCACGTAATTAGAATCATTTCAATTCAAGTCTCTGCCAGGCCTGTGACATATTCCGCAACGCGTGCCACGTCGAGCAAGGCAGCTCATAAAACCTAATCAAATAAAAATTTAAAATGCAGTCGGATTGGGAGTGGTACAGTGGGAAGGAAGGCTGCTCAAGCCAGCTGTGGAGGGAGGAGAAAGAGAGAGGGAAGAGGAGGAAAGAGATGAAAGAGAGGTGAGAAGGTGTCTGCTCAGGCTGATTAGGGCTGCTTTCCACCAGGGCGGACTAGAACCAGACTAGCCATGGGTCAACCTCGAGGCTCTGAATGATCGCCCCTTCATCCCCACTCAGAGCCAACGTGTGTGCCTCCAGGTTTCGTTGCATTCAGGCTGGCCAGATCCCTGCCTGTGCATCTTCTTAATATTTAATCCTAATCATGCAGACACATGTATGGATCTATTTATCCACAAAAGCTGCAGGATAAATGTTTAACCAGAAGAGCACACGGCAACTCGGATTATCTAACACGCCAGCCTTTCCGGGGGCGCAAGGACAGGCCGGCCGTCTCACTCTGGGGAGAAGACATTTATCGAGAAAAATGTCCCCGGTTCCCCCAAATGTCCAGGTCAGGTCTTGGGGGTGGGGGTTAGCAAAATGTTGCTGTGTTTCAATTGGCTTGAACGAGAAGCTGCTTGCCTCCAAGTGGAGCTCCAGGTGGAGACTGAAGAATGCCTCCTGCTACATGCAGGAGGGAGTGCAGGCCATTGCATTGTCCTGTAATGTCCCTATATACTGGTGACAACCCGATTGTCCTAACTGTGGCCTGGGATCTAGTTCCGGGCCGGAGAGCTGCCTGCCCGGGCTGGGGTGTGTGGGTGGCATTGCAAGATCACTTTGGAACCAGGGACGTGCAGTAGAATAATCACACTGTAAAGGCAAAGCGATGCCATTAGGGAATGTCAATCCAGCTCATGAATATTCTGGGCACTTGTACCCACAGCCAGCGCCAGGCCGGGCTCCTGATTCATCAATATTACAAATCGGCGCGGTGGCAGGAAGGCAGTCAGCAACTTTAACATTTGCCCAAAGCCCAAGGAATTACAGTGGAAGTATTTTCCGGGGACGCCTGGTGAGAATGTAGGGCAATGCCCTCTTCTGTGGTCAGAGAGCATGGGATTGGGCCTGGGGAGCTCTGGGTCCAAACCCCAAGGGTCCCACTAAAGTGCTATGTTGCTATGTAACCTTAGGCCAGGCCTGCAGCCCCCCCCCCACCCCCCCCCGCCAGCAAGAAGAAAGACTGCGAGCAATGACTACATGTCTGCAACCCCATTGCAGCAACTCTGCAGCGGAGGGATGGATTGGTCCCATTTTACAGATGAGGAGAATGGAGGCTCAGGGTCAGGAAGTGGTTGCTTACCTAGGGGGTGATGACGCTGATCCTGAAGCCCGGTTTGAGGTATAGACTTGCAGGGAATGACAGCTGCCTTCGAGGGGTACTACTATGAGAATAAAATGATGACCAAGCTTCAGGGAAAGCAGAATTGGGGTTCTGCTGGCAAGGGAGTGAGGGAATATCGTTGCAGGCCTCCGGCCCGTGTGACACGGGGGAGGGATCGCAGTGAAGGGTGCATGGATGGTGCTGAGGTGCCAACAGTCCAGTGTTGGCTTCACCTCCCCAGTGCTTTCCCAACTATGCTTGGGGGACCCCAAGGAATGTGAGGGCTACCAAGGGGGGTGATAATGAAGGACCCCAACCTGAGCAACTCTGCTCCTTTTACTTATTGGATCTAAAAAAAATATTCTACAGGCACGAAGTTTAACTCTCACCGTATCTCAATGCACTGGTTGAAAAACGTGAAATGTTCTCTGACACTTGTTAAAATGGCCAGGAAGACTTTATTCAGGACTATTGCAACAGGGGAGAGAGAGAAAAAAAAAACACAAGTGGGGATTTGTAGCCAAGGAGCAGGCTGAGGAATTGGTGGTGGATGGAACATTACTAAGAGCGGACCTCAGGGGCAGGGGGATTCTCGCTGCTGACTTCACAGGATCCTTGCTGAGGCAGACCAGGTGCCAGATCTCCAGGATCAGCGGTTCTCTCTCAACTGACGTAGCAGGATTCTTGCTACAACTGGGCGATGCAGAGCAGCGGGAACGGGGCCCAGGCCCAAGCCTGGTCAAGAAGAGAGCTCCGCGGAGCCTGACGAACGTTTGGTCGAGGAGAAGCTCGTTGCCAGGGGGTCAGTGTAGCTTCAGCAAAAACATCGCAGCGATCCCCTGGTGGGGTTGTAGGAACCCCAGGAGTCAGGGGCCTCTCACCTGTCTTCTCTCTTTCCGGATCCCAAGCACAAGCCTCGCTCCTCGCCAGCCCGCAGCCCTCATGCATAGCAACTCATGCAAATAGCTGCCCGAGGGTAGAACAGGCCCATCTTGCCAAATTTCCACTTCGGCTCAGCTGGGATCTGTCGTTCTGCGGCTTTTTACGATTCAACGGGCTTAGTATTCTTTGATTCCTGAGCACTCTATCCTCAACTTCTATAGCCCTTTGATTTTGTATTTTTTTAAAAAAAATTCTAGACACGATGATCCTGGAATGTGCACTTTCTTGCTCAATTATTCTAAGAGGTTTTTTTAAAATCCATGTGTCCAAACCCTTCTTGCGAGACACTGGTTGGTACAGAGGCAGGCACCCCGGGGTGGGAATGTGATGGGGAAGATGCTGACTGGGATGCAGTCTCCTGTATTGTCCGAGTCCAAGGTGGAAAACAGAGTAGCCACACCTGCCATCAGGCGAGAGGGGCCAGTGTGTGGCCGGGAGAGCGAGATGATGCCAGATGGGCAAGGGCTGGACACATGGAGGATGAAGTGGGTGATGATAAGCAATGATGGACATGAAGCCAACGTCATATAGTTGATATGAGAGGACCAGGATGCTCGGAAACCATTGAGTTTGGATGGATTCTATGGGTCTCCCTCCCCTTTCCTCTTCAAACGAAACTGCCATCTCATTCCCTGCCCCCTGCCAAGGATTGGCTAAAGCAATCCACATGTCACGTGGGTCGGTTAGTCAGTTAACAAACCCAGGTCATTTATTTGCATTTGAATGGGGCCTATTAGACACAGCATAACAATGAATGCTGAATTAGGATAAGCTGGGCTACTGTAACAAATCCCCCCAAACTGATGAGCAAAGGTTTTTAGTTTTTTTTTTTTCCTCTATAAAGTCCACCACGGGCTGGGCCATCTGTGCTCCATGTGGGTGACTCAGTGACCAGGCTCCTCCTTCCACATGATGCCTCTTTACTTGTGGGGCACGAGAGGGACCACGAATTGGCTCAGCTTGGAAGTGATGCTCATCACCTCCACTCATAGAACCAGTCCCGTGTCCCCACCCATCCAGACGGGGGAGAGCAGTCTGCTGTGGGTTCAGGAAGGATGGATATGAAAGAGCATGTGGTGAACACATGGTACCATTCCTACTACAACTGCCATTTCTTTCTTTTTTTTTTGTAGTTACCTTAAGACCATTACTCTACGTTAATTATTTAAATCATTAAAGATCCGTACAGATAAGGAAACCAGAGAGACTGAATAACTCGCTCAAAGGCTTGGAAATAACGGCACATCCAAAACTTGAACTCAGATTTGCATGCCGTGGTGGGGTGACTACCTTCACCCTCGAGTGTCAGTATAAAAACCACTGCCTGTCTGTGCATGGGAGCTGGGCCCAGACCGACGAGAAGGAACACCCTTTGTTGACTCGGGGTCCCACATCACGGATGTGACACCTCACCAAAGGCAACGCGTGGTTCCTGGCGATGTTTTCATGTAGGCAGGCAATATGGCAAGCACATTTTGATCTTTGATTTTCCTCCATTTCTCATCTGTTCTTCATCAGGAGTTCAGGCTGAAGAACCTCCGAGAGTTGGTATCAAATTCAGAAGCTGACACTCCTCGGAGAGGTGCTTTGTGGCCAGAGGACGGAATGGATCGCTCGGAGTTTTATCCTCCTCTGCTCTGTCCGTAAGTCCATCTGTTGCTCTTTCCCCAGATCAGGTCCCCCTCACCCGCAAGGTCACACTCGCTGTGGGTGAAGCAAGAGGCCACCTGGGGTCTAAGTTCAGGGCATTCTATTGGTCTCTCCCCCACTGGTGCTGGTGCCTGAAATCCCACCAGTTCAAGTACTTAAGAGAGTTCTCATTTCCTGTCTAGATGCCTGAGACCGGTCACCATGTCCCAAAAGTGCTTCTGTCTGTTCAGTGGCTAAGAAATTTTTAAAATTTTTTATTTATTGATGAGAGAGAGGGAGGAAGATATATATATAGAGAAACATCAGTCTGTTGTTCCACTTATTTATACACTCATTGGTTGCTTCTAATATGTGCCCCGTCTGGGGATTGAACCTGCAACCTTGGTATATCGGGATGATGCTCTAAACAACTGAGCTACCCAACCAGGGCTGTGAAAAACCTTGAAGGAAGCAGCTTTCAGGGTGGGGTGGGGTGGGGTAGGCAACAGACGCGGTGTAATTGAGGCAAGAATGCTGACTTGAGGCTGAGTCCCACTTGTGCCACCAACTCTGGATATGGACCCACAAAGCCATCCGACCTCTGATCCTGTTTCTTCATCTACAAATGGGGACGGAGCAGAGATTTCTCCCAGGGTCACAGGGAAACCGACAGAGATGAAAAGGACAACTTACAGGGACCTCGCGCTTTCCCTCCGGCCGGAAAATAGTTTAAAATATTGACGGAGGTGCTCTCTCTCTTTTTTCTTTTTAAAATTCTGTGCCTTTATGTCCCGTGGCCAGCCTCCTCATTCAAGGAGCAGCCAGATCAGGCAGCATTTCCTGCCTGGGGGGAAGAATGACCGCAGCAGAACAGAGATAAGGAGGGAGTTGAATTCCTGGCTTTTGAATTTTAAAAGGACTGGGCCTCTGACACAAGCTTTGGAAGGAGGTAAAAGCAAAGCATCCCAGGCTCAGAGACTGGAAGGGACTCCCTGGGCTGCGGGATGGAGTTGGTGAGATGTGAAGGGAACGTGGACTTGGGGGCATCCCGAGAAAGGGCAGAGAGGGTGTGAGGTCAGGGGGGAAGGAGGGTGCCCACAGGGGGCCTGGGGCCACACAGGAGCAAGGACAGCTCAGCAGAAGCCAGTGGGATAAATACGCCACCAAGGACCAGAGGACCCCCTCTTCCAGAGACCCCGTGGGTGGCCAGTTTCCCAGGTGGCCCCAGCGAGCCCCTCCTGGAATCTGCACGCTCATGCATTCTCCCCTTCGTTCGCTTAGGAGTGTCTGTGGGATCAGTACCGCACAGGGGAGGCGATGTGTGACTTCCGAGCTGAGGTCAGACATGGCTTTGCAGCTTCTACCTCATCCTTTTGGATCCCTTGCTCCGAGGGAAGCCACGCTGGGAGGATACCTGAGCGGCTCAGTGGGGAGGCCCATTCAAGGTGCCGTGGCTCAGTGGTTAGCGTTGGCCTAGGAACCAGCAGGTCACGGTTCAATTCCTGGTTGGGGCACATGTCTGAGTCACCCTGAAAGGGCACATAGGGCCCCTGAAGATATGTAACTCCTCAATCCTGGATTTGGGGGACCACTTAGCCTGTGCATGTCTCTTTTCTGGGCTCCCTCTTGTTCCTCGCTGCACCCCCGTCCCATGGGCACACGCGAGCTCTGCTTGATGCCCAAGCCCTTCAGTTTGTCTCGTTAGAAAGCCCTTGTGTGAAGAGACCATTAGAAAAAGAGGGAGAGATGAGCTGCCTGTAGCCGCAAGGCCCCCGAGGAGAGGGGGCGCAGGTGATGGAAACCAGGCCTGTGATTAGAGGGCAGGGGTGGCCCGGGAGCCGGAGCAGGCACACGCCTCCACTGGAGATGTCAAAATATTTGAAAATCCTCTTCCTTTGGTGAATTGAGTTACCAAACTGTATTTTTTTTTGCTTTTCTTTTTGCACGCAGAGAAGAGTCTGGAAGAGGGGTTAAGATCAATTTCCAGACTCAGGCAGAGCTCAGCTCTGCCCCTTGCCAGCTGCATTCTGACCTCAGGCAGGTCTGTGAACCTCTCTGATCCTCCGTTTCCTCATCTAGAAAGAGGGATGATGCTAAGTCTATAAAAACAACCCTGCACAACCCCCCTCTTCTCTCTCTCTCTCTCTCTCTCTCTCTTTTTGTTAATCCTCACCTGAGGATATTTTTCCATTGATGTTTAGGGAGATTGGAAGAGAGAGGGAAAGACAGAGAGAAACATTGATGTGAGAGAAACACATCCATTGGTTGCTTCTTGCACACGCCCTGACCAGGGCCCAGGCAGGAGAGGAGCTTGCAACCAAGGTATACGCCCTTGACAGGAATCAAACCCAGGACCCTTTGGTCTGTGGGCTGATGCTCTATCCACTGAGCCAAACTAGCTAGGGATCCCTCCTCTCTTTGTATTCATGTCCTTTGCAATGCAATGTTACAGCTCCTCCCATCCCAGGGCGCAGTCTTTCTCCCCACCCCTTGATCCTGGGCGGTCCATGTGACTTATTCTGACCAATAGAATGTGGTGAAAGTGATGGTCTGTCAATCCCAAGTCTAGGTTCCAAGAGGCCTTGCTCACTGTGTTCTCTGGCCTCTGTAAGAAGCAGCTCAGGCCAGCCTATTGGAGGATGAGTGCCCACGTGGAGCAGACATGGGCTGTTGCATCCGAGGCCATTCTAAAACACCTGGCACCCGGGTGCCTACGGATGTATACATGAGCCAACCTATATCTACTGAGATAGACCCCCAAAAAGTGGATGAGTTAGCAGATGCATAGACTCATGGGCAGCAATGGATAAATGGATATTGTTGTAAGCCCCTAGGTTTGGGGTTGGCTTGTTACGCAGCAACAGCTGACAGATACACCTCCATCTTAAGGAGTTGCTATGAGGAGAAAGTGTGATAATAGTTACCACTGCCTGAGTGCCGACTGCCGGTCCCCGTGCTCAGGGTTGGCATGCATCGTCTCAAACACCTGCACAGAGACAAGCTGCAGGTGACATTCTAGAGCAGGGCACCGTACTGCCTCACACACAGAGCCCGATCATAGCACATGCGTGACACATGTTAGTTGCTGGACCTGCTGCTGTGGGGACTCCTGACAAATGCCTCTGATTTGGGAGTGGGGCCCACACCTCATAACCTCTGTGTCTGGAGGCCTTGGTGAGCACTTAGCCCGTACTTAAGAGAGTTCTTATTAATATGAACCTATATATATATATATGAAAGCCTAAGCAACCATTACAACCAGATGACCAGAAGACCGGCCGGTAGCTATGATATGCACTGACCACCAGGGGGCAGATGCTCAATGCAGGAGCTGCTCCCTGGTGGTCAGTGTGCTCCCAGAGCCAACCTCCCATGGCCGGCCAACCTCCCATGGTCCCTCCCCCTGGCCAGCCGGCCCTGATCAGCCCCGATTGCCAGCCAGGCCGAGGGACCCCACCCGTGCATGAATTCGTGCACCGGGTCCCTAGTACAATATAATCATACATGACGGTGGGGAGACTAGCAGGCAGCATCAATGTGGGTGAGGGGGTCGGAGGGAATGAAGTCAGGTCGAGAGGGGATCTGACTCCATACTCGCCCATCACTAGCACAGTCCCTGGACCAGCACCACTGGCGTCCCTTTAGCCCCTGTTAGAAATGCAGACTCTCGGCTCCTGCCTTGGCCCAGGCACCAGAATCCGCATTTAACAAGATCCCCAGGGGCTCACGTGTTGTTAGAGTTTGTCCAGGCACGCTCTCTCTCCCTACCTGTGCTGAGGGACAGAAGTTTTTTTCTTTTTAACTTCCAATCTATTGCAGAATGACACCTTGTAAAATATGAATTTTAGAAAGCACCATCAATGCAAAATCAAATACATCTGAAACCCAAGCCCCTGCTTTTTTTTTTTTCTATGACTGGAGTCAATAACTATGAAATTGCTGCCCATCAAATTACTATAAAAGTTTGAGAATGCCCCTTCTTGGTACGTCCCTCATTGTGAACAGGTGACTGTTTGCAACCTGGCCTGGTCCGGGGAGCACACCTTGTGTAGCAAGATTCTGGAGTTAATGATGAAAACGATACGAATACAATATAATCACACACGATTGAGGGCCGGGTTTCGGCTGGTGGTGAGGATTTATAAGCCTATGTACCTTGGAATCTTCCCAGCATCCTTTAGGGCAAGTAAATGTTTTCCTCTCCGCTTTCCAGATGAGGCAGTTGAGACCCAGAGAGGCTGAGCGACTCGCTCAAGGTCACACAGCATATAGATTTAATAACCAGAGCTCACCCGTGTAGCCACTACAAGGGAGAAGGAGAGAGAGAGGCAGGCACCACCAGTAAGAGGCACAAGAACGTTGTCCCCAGTGCCCTGTGTGAGTGACAGCTGTCAGAAAGCCAGGCACGGAGCGCTCCCTGTCTCTGACCACGCTCTCTGCCAGCCGGGAGCTGGGAGGATCTCACATCCGGCTCTTGGGTGTAGCCCGCAGGAAAGGAGCCCAGCCCCTGGCACCTCCCCAGCCTGCAGGGCTGCCAGGGGTGCAGGGCAAAGCCCGCCAGCAGACAGCCCCCCTATCTCTTGCTTTCTCTTTCCCCTGGAGCCATGGGGGCCCGGGCGGAGAGGCAGAGAGGCGAGGCGGGTCTGGCAGGCTGGGTGATAGCTAGTTATCGACAGGTTGATGACTGCCACCGAAGACTGCCCGAGGACATGGAGACGGAGCCACTTCTGAGGCCCGCTGCTCCGGGAGCTGGCTGCCAGCTCTCTGCCCAGGGCTCGCGCTTCCCCTCACCATCTCATTAATCCTGATTTACAGAAAAAGGCAGCAGGCAGGGCCCTCTTAACAGGCCGAGCAGGCGACTGATTTGCCTTCACTGAAGACAACGGTGCCCAGGAGACCTGGCACTGCTGAATTATTCAGATCAGCGTGGCAAGGAAACCTGAGCACAAAGAGCGGGGGGTCCCCGGTCCCCAGACGGCCCCCCCCCATTGCCTGTCCCCGGGTGGTGGCACCCAGCAGCTTGGGGTGGCCGACACAGGTCCCCTTGGCGGAGACACGGGCTGCTCCCGGCCACCCCTCCTCCCCGGATGGAAGAGGGAATTGGCGTTGATCATCGCTAAGCACCTTCGAGCTCTAGTAATGGATCCAAAATGACATTTCCCACCTGCTGGTCCCGGGAGGGATATTCTGACAAGGACTTCTGGATGAACACGGGATGGGGGCGGGGGAGGACGAGGGCGGCAGGAGATGGCTCCTCCATCACGGTGAGTGTGTGTGTGTGTGCGTGTGCGCGTGTACACGTGCTTCAAAGAACCCGAGGACGGAGGGTGAACCCTGGCTTCAGCACAACCCGGTTTGTGCTCCGGGGGGAAAAGAAGACACAATGAATAGGCAGTTCTCCTATTTAGAGATTTGCAGAGATTTAAGACCCAAGATGCTCAGACGTGGCATTGACCCCGGGTGAGGAGGGAGCGTGCCACAGCATGTGGACTCCGGGGGTGGGGGTGGGGGGAGCGCAAGAAGGGCAAACTGAGGCCTGGGGAGGGGCAGGACTTGCCCAAGGCCATCAGTTAGATGAAGTGTCATGGAGTTGACTTGGGGGGGGGGCGCTCTTGGCTAACAGTGACATTTATCCTTTGCGGAGCAGGGACAGTGAGCGGGTTCTGAGCAAAGGGCTCAGTGATGGCTTATCTCTGCTAACCTCCTGGTAACCCATAGCGTTCCCATTCTACTGATGAGCACACTGAGGCTTAGAGAGATTCGACCACCAGGCAGGCTGGAAAGGGGCAGATCTGGGTTGGAAAGGTGGTCTGTCTGCCGGAGGCCGGACCCTGGGTTGCTATGCTTGGTGAAAGGTAAGGGCCCAGGTTCCCGCCTTCTCGGGACATTCCTCCTCACCAAGGCTGTGGTGCCCCCACATCTCCTGGTGATGGCCCATGGGGAGGGGGAGGTAGAGAGTCTAACCTTCTCAGGAAGTCTGACTCTGCAATGTCTGAAAGGAGCTGCTCTGAGCCCAGGGGAAGCTTTGAGGGGGGCGGGGTCTCCGAAGGGTGGAAGGAATTTTATTCATGAAGGGGCTCAGGATCTCTGGGTACCAAACCCAGCTCTTTGGGGGAAGCCGGTGGTTTCTTCTGGATAGACATAACCCCCACCAGCGCAACTTTCTCTAGCGGATGCAGAAGTGGGGTGTGGGGTGCGCTAAACTAACTACGTGCGGTGGAGCGGGGAGGTCTCGGGTGGGTGTATGAACAGCCACTGCTTCTCTGCAGCACCCAACTGACAGCTACAATAATAATGGTGCCAGGAGTGGAAACAAGGACCTCATGGAGCCTTT
>NW_005361573.1:2007739-2008252 GCF_000412655.1 Myotis brandtii
TTCTGTAAATGCAGAAGGTCATGGACGCCTCAAGGCCATTTGGTGAGGTTGGTCGCAAGGAGGTCAGGATTGCGCCCATTTCACGCAGGAGGAAACTGAGGCTCGGGGAGGGGAGCTGATGACCCAGGATCCTGCTGCTGGGCTGCGGAGCAGCTAGGATTTGAACCCAGGGCTTTGCAACACAAGCACTTGGTCTCTAAGACACACCACATACTCACCCCTTTTCTGTCCAGCTTGAAGTCCCTCCCACCAGCGTGGCCCCCTTTCTCCCTGTCCACGGGGCCCCATTAGTGCGACGGTGCCCCATTCACAGGGCGACGACCCATTACCCGAGTCCCCAGAAGAAGGCTTGATGCTCTGAAGCAGCGCAAATGTACCTTTGCAGTCCTGCCTTCACACAGGGTCCCTTCTATTAGAAAAACCCGTTCTTCCCTGGCAACCTGAGCTGGCCAGGGCGAGGCCCTCCCATCAGCTCTCCACTGGAATCATCAGCTTCTGAATTAGCATTTGCTA